>NC_141023.1:6242500-6355000 GCF_052040795.2 Danio rerio
CCCTAACCTACCTAATCCCTAACCTCAACCTCAGAACCATTCAAATACAGTGTTGTGAGCATCATCTGATGGGTAGGAAAAAATGTCAGGACACCAGTAGTTTTTGAGCACGTTATAACTACATATCACTACGCCGGATGATCTGGGCTATGTCATCAGTCAAAAATCTCATCAAAACACACAACAGAAGATGTGGGAGAAACTCAATTCTAGATCGGCTCAATTGTTATAAAATGGTACACCCTTAAACTGAAATGCTCCTAATTTTCTATGGGCTGTACAAAAATGATATGATAAAAAGACACGAAAACAAAAGTTTGACGTAATTTGAAGTAATATTAACTAAATTGGCCGTAGTGTGTGAATCTGTGTGTGAAAGGGCATCCGCTGCATAAAACATGCTGGATTAGATGGCGGTTCATTCCTGTTACATATTGAGTAACATTATTTTTGACAATGCTAGTGTGTATTGTTCCTGTGTGTGGTTCCTCCATTATCTATCTCTTTCTCTCTCTCTCTCCACATGAGCGGAGATCAGGTGCAGCTGTGAGAGGGGTGGCGCCAGCTATAAAGGCACGCCGTTGACGCTCCTCATCGAGTTCTCTTCCTGTTTCCCCTCGCTATTGTGTGTGTCTGAGCAGTTCGCCCTGAGTTCTCTGTGCGGCAGTGATCTGTCTGAAACCTTTCTTTTCAAAGTAATCCGGTGAGATACTCTGTTAAATACGGTAATAGGACGGTAACCTGCATTAGCTGTGGCTGATTGTTTAATGCCTTTCTCCAACCCTGTTACAAAGTCATCTGGTGAGATACTCTGTTAAATACGGTACTAGGACGGTATCATGTGTTAGCTGTGGCTAATATTTACCTTAATGCTGAATGATCAACGGGAAGGCCCTTTTTCTTTTGTCCAGTTTTCTCCTGTTTTGTGGTTAGTTATGGAGGTTAGAATTGTATGCTTTATTTATGGAATTTTATTTTTGGTATAGGTAAGAGGTTTAATATTAGGTAGCGTACCTTGTTTTGTTTGTTGTTTTGGCCTTTTTGTTCCCTGATTCTGATTTTGATCTTTTTGTTTAATAAATCTGATACCCCTTATTGACAACTTGGCCTGTGTGTGTGTGCTTGGGGGAACAGGAACGGGGACTCCGGGTGACCACTTTTTATAGCGGTCATCCTTAATCTTATGTGCGTAGCGAGGTGCATCCGCTACGTAACAATTCCGCTGTGGCGACCCCTGATGAGTAAAGGGAAATTAATGAATAAGTTCTTTATGTAGCTATGTGTAACATTTGTGTTTTAAATCAAAAGTCTTCAAATTTAAACAACTTATTAAAAAACATCTCATAATGTAAATAAGTTGTCAATTAATAAGAATATCAATAGTCAATAGCTCAATTTTGAACCTATCATTCTAGGTGATGCTATATATTTACAGTGGCAGTCTCTTTATTAAGGTTACATGAGATCAGATGGCGTGTGTGGAGCATCTGCTCTTCTCCAAAACATCACAAATCTGAACAAGATCCCATGGGCCGATCCACACACAGACAGATGCAGAATTATGAAGAGATGCTCTATAAATGAACACAGGCTACAGCAGTGGGGGAGGCATGTAACCCAGTCACCATTTTATCCCGACTGTGTTTTTCATAATCATGTTGGAGCCCAAAATCAAAACTAAATGGATTTATTCCACAGTCATATTTACAATTACTATTGTGGTGTATTTGTAGTGAACTTGACTTACAGTTTTCTCTGAAATGCAGCTCTTGATGTCCCACCTGAGTCTTGCACGGTAAAGTTTGACTGAAAGATTTCCTGACAGTTTTGGCGCTGCAAACATCCAAACACACCACAGCAGCCGCTCACTTGACAGCCAATCATGTCCATATGTGTGTTTGAGGGAGGTGGGACTCGGGCAGTGAATACGATTTAACCCTTTCTGAATTAAATGATTAAAGAAGGCATTTCACTAATCTGTGCATATTGTTGAAGACACATCACCTCTGTTCATGCTAATCCTGCTCTCTTGAGGCCATTAATACGCACGAGAGACAACGAGATAACAAGAGAAGACAATTACATCCAGGTGACACTAACAAGGGTTGTCATGGAGAATAATTAGGGTGTGGCAAAGGCAAATGAGAACAACACACACACACACACACATGACTGGGAATGTATTAAAAAAAATGTATTCATTAATTAATTTTCCTTCGGCTTAGTCTCTATTTCAGAGGTCGCCACTGTGGAATGAACCACCAACTATTCCAGCATGTTTTACGCAGTGGATGCCCTTCCAGCTGCAACCCCGTCCTGGGAAACACCCATACACACCCACACCCTACGGCCGATTCAGTTCATCAATTCCCCTATAGCGCATGTGTTTCAACACAATCTCACGGCAATTCGTAACTTTTTGATTTAGTGGCTAATTCGTATGAAATCGTACGCTCTAATTCGTACAGTTCAGTACAATTTGCTCATCCCCCAATGACGGTTGGGTTTAGGGGTGGGGTTACGTGCCACACCTCCTTTTTAAAATCGTACATTTTCGTACGACCGAACTCGTACGAATTCGTATGAATTAGCCACTAAACTGACAAAACGTAAAATATTTATCGTGAGATCAGGCTGGTTTCGACTGTGGGGGACACCGGAGCACCTGGAGGAAACCCACGCTAACATGGGGAGAACATGCAAACTCCACACAGAAATGCCAACTTGGCCCAGCCGAGGCTCAAACTAGTGACCTTTTTGCTGTGAGGCCACAGTGCTAACCACTGAGCTACTATGCTGCTCATATACCCATTAAATATACGAATGCTAACATACAAACTGTCACGATCACCAGCGATCGTAACTCTATAGATCACTGGAATTCACACACAATAGCTCACGGATTACAAATCCGCCATTTTTGGACTACAACTCCATACATGCACTCCGCTCACACACATGTTCCTCATTCTGACTGATCGCACCACCGGAGGATTGGCAAGGACTGATTACACACACTATTTAAGCGGCATATACACTCATACCAGTCGCAGAGTCGTCTTGTCTACTTTAAGTGACACAACAAGTGACACTACTACGTGTTTTGACCTTCGCCTAGTTTGTCTTTTTGTCCCTGTCTGTCTTCCGACCTCTCGCCTGCAATGAAAAAATGTTGTCTGCAAAATTGTGGCAAACAACTTATTTGTGTTGAATTTAAGCAAACAAATGAACTTTAGTAACGTTTAACTTAATTTGTTTGCTTAAATCCAGCCCAAACTAATTGTTTACAACCACTTAACTTAAAATATTTTAGTAAATTCAAGGAATCATCTTTGAATATTTTTTTTTCAGTGTGTTATTGTGACTACAACTCTGAATTGCCTTCACTCATGTTTGCACCCGTGTTGACCATTGCTTGCCTGACTTCCTTAATAAACCTGCATGTGAATCCGAACTCTGTTGTCAGTGTCACTCCCTGGTCGCAGAAACAGACTGCCGCTGTTGTTTGTTCTCATATATCTCTGTGTGCTGTCCATGGTGCTGAACAAGAGACTCGCTGATTCACTTCCATTCAGAGACATTTGTTTTAACAATTATGAGGAAAGTTGCTTGTGTTGCACCTTTAAAAAGGTAAATATGACACTTATAATTTCTTTTAAGGAAATGAATGAGTTAAATAATGTAAACAAAATAGCTGTTAATAAACATTTTTATCTGTATTTTGTGTTTTATGCATTCCAAGTTATGGAATGACCTACACATCAGCGTCAGGAATGCCGTTTCTCTGAAATGTTTTAGGAAACTTCTCAAGACTCACCTTTTTACCGTTGCTTTTAACTTAGATTGATTATTTTTGTTCATTTTATCACCTAATTTTTTTGAATTGTTCATATTTTATTGTTTTGTTGTGGTCCTTTTACTGTTTTTATTGTTCTGCTTTGTTCGCCTTGTATGTCTGTTAGCGCTTTGGGTCTGAGAAAAGCGCACCATAAATAAAATGTATTATTATTATTATTTTCTGTTTATTTCCGGTTGTGAATTGCATTATGGGATGTTGATCTCTGCTCTGTCGACTTTTGATGTTGAAAATTCAACTCTACAGTTTAACAAAGTGACTTTTAATGACATTTTAGTAGTTTAAAAAAAATCTCTTGTGTAAAAGATGAAATTCACTTTTACAAATTTTTCAACCTCAAATGTTGAGGAAAGATGAAGCTTCCATGATGCAATAAACAAAAACAATCACGAAATATGGAAAACTGCTCATTTATTATGTTTTACACTGATAATGGATTGTTTTTACAGATAAATAACTGATTCATAGGCCACACAACATACTTCCACTACTTTCTTTTTACAATTATTTTTGGTATAAGGGTTTATAATTAGTTTTATTAATTCATTCAGTTCCGAGATGTCCTTTGCTTTATATTCCCTTTCAAAGTAATCTTGAATTTGCAGATGGCGGTAAAAATTTTGTTGTCCAAATTACCATCTATTTTTAATTCTGAAAAACATTTACATTGTTCTTGAGCCACAAAACTTCAACGACTTTCTGTCCACTTATTTATTCAGAATAGTCATCCTGATCTCACCAGGAAATGTCAGTTTTGTCAGTTTAGTGGCTAATACGAACAAGTTCAATCATACGAAAATATACGTTTTTGGCACCAAACCCCGCCCCAAAAGCCAACCATCATTGGGGGATGAGCACATCGTATTGAATTGTACGAATGATACTGTACGCCTTCATACATATTAGCCACTAAATGTAATTACTAAACTGAATTGCAGTGAGATGGTGTTGGAATAGCAGCGTGCACTTTCGCCCATCATAGTTTAATCAGATTACTGTATTATATTATTTTCCATTTATTTACGGTTGTGAATTGCATTATGGGATGTAAATCTCTGCTCTGTCCACTAGTAATGTTGAAAATTCAACTCTACAGTTTGACAAAGTGACTTTTATTGACATTTTAGTGGTTTAAAATAATAATATTGTAACCGACTGGGGGGAGTGACAGGAGACAACAGGAGGTAAGATCCAATATGCAGTTTATTCAATTTCAGGCAAGCAGTGGTCATCAGGTGCAAACGGGTATCTATAGACAGTCCAGAATCGTAGTCAATATAAACAGGCAGAAGGTCGAAAGGCAGGCGGCTAAACAGGATAACTGGGATACAAGGCTAGGGTCTAAACACAGAGAAACAAGACAGGGAGAACCGCTTCGTAATGTCACACTAGGGAAAGCAAGACTATGCAACTGGAAGGGTGAATGTGTGGCTTAAGTATGGTGTGATATCAGTCTGTGACCAGGTTCAGCTGGTGCTTGCAATCAGGATATATGAATGAGAAAGGCGTGCGTGTCTGGGAGCAGTGCATGTATGAATGTGTAGTCCTGGGGAATGCGGAAATGTAGTTTTAGTGCAACTAAAAAAACATAAATAAATTGGATAAAATAAATAAAGAACATACAGACAATTGCTTGTTTACGGATATTTTTACAGTGAGGAAGTTCAACATTTTTTAAGCAATGAATATTCAAAGGGTGCATTTCACTTTTTAATTTTAAGGGTGTTGCGGGATACTGAATCTGATTTTGAGAAATGACTTGAGTAAAGAAGTTCACAACTACAAATCACGTTATTCACTCACCGGCCACTTTTTTTAGGTACACCTGTTTAACTGCTTCTTAACACAAATTTCTAATCAGCCAATCACATGACAGCAACTCGATGCATTTAGGCATGTAGACATGATCTGCTGCAGTTCAAAGCGAGCATCAGAATGAGGAAGACAGAAGATTAAAGTGACTTTGAACGTGGCATGGTTGTTGGTGCCAGACGGGCTGATAGAGTATTTCAGAAACTGCTGATCTACTGGGATTTTCATGCACAACCATCTCTAGGGTTTACAGAGAATTGTCTGACAAAGACAAAATATCCAGTGAGTGGCAAAGAATGGTCAGAGGAGAATGGCCAGACTGGGTCCAGCTGATAGAAAGGCAACAGTAACTCAAATAAGCACTCGTCACAATAGAGGTCTGCAGAAGAGCATCTCTGAACACACAACACGTCCAACCGTGAGGCAGATGAGCTACAGCAGCAGAAGACCACACCGGGTGCCGCTCCTGTCAGCTAAGAACAGGAAACTGAGGCTACAATTCACACAGACTCACCCAAACTGAAGAAGATTGGAGAAAAGTTGCCTGCTCTGATGAGTCTCCATTTCTGCTGCCACGTTCGGATGGTCGGGTCTAAATTTGGTATCAACACCATGAAAGCATGGATCCATCCTGCCTTGTATCAGCGGTTCAGGCTGGTGGTGGTGGTGGTGTAATGGTGTGGGGAAGATTTTCTTGGCACACTTTGGGCTCATTAGTACCAATTGGTTGCAGCTGGAAGGGCATCCGCTGCCTAAAACATATGCTGGATAAGTTGGCGGTTCATTCCGCTGTGGTGACGCCAGATTAATAAAGGGACTAAGCCGAAAAGAAAATGAATATATGAAGTTACTTGTACTGCATCACCACTAACACTGATGTATAATTTTGAGGGAACTTCAGACGTTTATAGAATAAAAAAAAAATCAGTATTTTACTCTGACACACATATGAAGAGAAAACATACCATCCCTCAAACTCCTGCCATAGAGACAGACTGGAGGAGAATCACACTCCACACACACACAAGCTGTTGGTTGATGAGTAAGCTTCAGTCCTGAAATACCCTGCAGACAGATCCTTCATTACGCATACAGTGACCAGCGCTGCTCTGTGGTGAATCAGAGCTTTTCTCTGAGCTCATACAGCACATGAGGAGCGTCACATTTCTTTTCTTACTTTTCTTCGTTTCTTTTGTTTTTATCTTTGCCAGAAAGACGACCTTTTTCATTATTATCAAGAAAAGTTATTTCATGGGGCCGCCTGATGGCCACTGGGGCTCAAAGCAACACATTCATTTTCCTTCAGCTTAGTCCCTGTATTAATCCGGGGTAGCCACAGCGGAATGAATCGGCAACTTATTCAGCATATGTTTTACCCAGCGGATGCCCTTCCAGCAGCAACCCTAAACTGGGAAACACCCATACACACTCATACACTAGGGCCGATTTAGTTTATTCAATTACCTGTAGCCATGTGTTTGGACTGTGGGGGAAACCGGAGCAGTTGCCAAGGCGTAGCTAGGTGGTTGCTAAGGTGTTGCTAAGATGTTTCTATGTCATTGCGTAGGTGAGTTTTCTGATTAGTTGCTAGGCGGTTGCTAAAGCGCTGCTAGGTGGTTGCTAAAGCGTTACTAGGTAGTTGCTAAAGTGTTCTAGGTCATTGCTATGGTGTTGCTAGTGTTTTGCTAGTGTTATGGTGTTCCGAGTGATTGCTAGGTGGTTGATAAGGTGTTGTTAGGCAGTTGCTAGGGTATTCTGAGTGGTTGCTAAGGCATTGCTAGGGTGTTCTGAGTGGCTGCTGGGCGGTTGCTAAGGTGCTGCTAGGTGGTTGCTAAGACGGTTGCTAGGGTGTTCTGAGTGGTTGCTAAGGCTTTGCTAGGTGGTTGCTAAGGTGTTCTGAATAGTTGCTAGGCAGTTGCTAACATAAATTAGCATGGTTCTAGTATGAATTAGAATGTTTCTAGTGTAAACTAGCATGTTGTTAGAATTATTTAAGTATGAATTAGTATGTTGCTAGTATGATTAGTATATTTATAGTATGAATTAGCATGTTGCTAGTATGATTAGTATATTTATAGTATGAATTAGCATGTTGCTAGTATGATTAGTATATTTAGAGTATGAATTAGCATGTTGCTAGTATGATTAGTATATTTAGGGTATGAATTAGCATGTTGCTAGTATGATTAGTATATTTAGAGTATGAATTAGCGTGTTGCTAGTATGATTAGTATATTTAGAGAATGAATTAGCATGTCGCTAGTATGAATTAGAATGTTTCTAGTATAAACTAGCATGTTGTTAGAATTATTTAAGTATGAATTAGTATATTGCTAGTATGATTACTATATCTATAGTATGAATTAACATGTTGCTTGTATGATTAGTATATTTATAGTATGAATAAGCATGTTGCTAGTATGATTAGTATATTTATAGTATGAATTAGCATGTTGCTAGTATGATTAGTATATTTATAGTATGAATTAGCATGTTGCTAGTATGATAAGTATATTTATAGTAGGAATTAGCATGTTGCTAGTATGATTAAAATGTTTCTAGTATAAACTAGCATATTGTTAGAATTATTTAAGTATGAATTAGCATGTTGCTAGTATGATTAGTATATTTATAGTATGAATTAGCATGTTGCTAGTATGGTCAGTATATTTATAGTATGAATTAGCATGTTGCCAGTATGATTAGTATATTTATAGTAT
Source organism: Danio rerio (assembly GCF_052040795.2). Classification (NCBI taxonomy): domain Eukaryota; kingdom Metazoa; phylum Chordata; class Actinopteri; order Cypriniformes; family Danionidae; genus Danio; species Danio rerio. The sequence continues at coordinate 6,250,889 of NC_141023.1, forward strand.
GAATTAGCATGTTGCTAGTATGATTAGAATGTTTCTAGTATAAACTAGCATGTTGTTAGAATTATTTAAGTATGAATTAGCATGTTGCTAGTATGGTCAGTATATTTATAGTATGAATTAGCATGTTGCTTGTATGATTAGTATATTTATAGTATGAATAAGCATGTTGCTAGTATGATTAGTATATTTATAGTATGAATTAGCATGTTGCTAGGTTATATATTTTTAGTTTGGATAAGTGTATTGGTAGTTTGGATTGGTATATTGTAAGTATGTCCAATGTAAAGTTTTTTTTTTACAATGGAAGTCTATGAGACAGTTGCTAGGGTGCTGTAAGTGGTTGCTAGCATGTGGCTAGTGAGTTGAAAGGTCATTGATGATTGGCAGATGGGTAGTTAAATGAGCATAACCTAAAGTCTGTATGACAGTCTGGTGCAAAGAGGTCACAAGGTTTGGTCCAATGTTAAGTCAATGGGACTTTTCCGGGTCAGTTTTGAGAAAACTATAAGTCGGATCAGTTGGAAAAGATATAGCAACTTAATTCAGTATAGTTTGGAGGTTTAGGGTTAGTTTGGTGATTGTAGTATGAAGGGTCTAGGAGGAGATGCGTTCTTAAAATAGTTTAAGAAGGAGAAGAAGACGGAAGAATAATAAGTGCATGTAGTATAACAGTATGTTGGTTTTGTCAAGCCACCATAATCATGCTGCAGCACTACAGCACAGTTGGCATTGTTCATTTACAGTGCACTTGTATTATTAGCAACCAAAATCGCCAGTAATATTGTAAATCTTACAGCAGTTTTTACTATGTTTAAACAGCTATTAGACGTCTTTTAAGCTGAAAATTGCATGCTGGGAACTCCTCCTGAGGGTGTGCAGAATCAGAGGTGTGCATTAGTGAAGAGCAGACGAGCGTGTGAAGACAGTCAAATAAAAGCATTCATCACACCGCTGCTCCAGTGTGTCCTAGTCTGGATCTGCTCCTCTGGGATGTGTAATTTTGCCTCCTGTGCTGTGATTGGCTGAAGCACTATGGCTCAGCTGTCAGAGCGATTTAATGACCCGCGGGAGCATCTATGTCATGGAGAATTTGACTTCTGTCTCTTTTTTTTTTATTGAGGGGATAAATACAAATACAGAAACTGTTTACAAGTATATTAATTAATCCTCTACAATTCAAACACAATATTTCCTTCTATGATTATTAAATATGTATATGGAGCGTATTCAGACCTTTTTTCACCCCATATTGTCACATGGTCCTGAATATTCAGTCTTTGCTGTGGCACTCGTGTAGTTAACTCTGATCATCCTTGAGATGGTTCTACACCTACACTTGAGTCCTTATGTGTTTGATTATGCTGACTGAACATGCAAACTCTATACAGAACAACAGGCCAACTGGCTCAGCTGGGATTCAAACCATTGCCCTTTCTTGTTGTGAGGGGACAATGCTAACCGCTAAGCCACCATATCGCCCAATAAAACAACAAAATACTACATAATATTAACACACCTTACCAGTGATACTGCCTTAAAACCCTGTGGAGAAAAGAAAAGTCTTATTAAACGGTGTAAACACTATTGAGGTCATTATATGACCGTGAAAACAAAAACTCGAAGTTTTATTTTATATTTTACATTGAACTGCTACAATACAATCTTTTATTATTCTTACCTGATCTCTGTGTCCGAGTCCTTCACTGTTGTTGTATCAGCTCTCTCTTTGGAGGAATCTTCTGAGCATCTGGTCCATCGATAAGCAACTTACAATGCATTTGTGCAAGAGCCCTGACTTAAACCCAATTGAGCGTCTCTGAAGAGACCTAAAATGGCCGCCCACTACCGTTTACCATCCAACCTGACAGAACTGTCAACATGAGTTCTCCCGTCTGGAAGTTTTTCTACGTGTCCGATAAAGACTTAAAGTTGGCTGTTTGCAGTGTACGTCAGGATGAAATCCCTCAAGGTGGAAGCAAGCAACGGCATTTTAACACCACTAACATGATCTTAAAACATGCCATACAACTGAATATACAGAGTATGAGAAGCTAAACCAGCGTAAGACAACAGCATCCTCATCCCTCAACCAGCCGACTGTGAGCATTTAAACCACGTGAACCATACCGCAGGTGGAAAGACATCATGTTCAGAATTATGGAATTTGTTTGCCTCGACGAACAACCTCTAATCATTGTGGACGATGAAGGTTGCCGTTGCCTGCTAAGCTGCCTTGATCCACGATTTGACCCCCCCCCCCAGGCAGGAAATACTGATGTGTGTCTCCCCACGCTGTACCAAACTGTGAACACAAACATTGACAGGACTAAAACTTTGAAAGACACAACATTGTGCTACACTGTCAGGATTTCACAGGGTCGCATTCTGTGGAGGCTTTGGTAAATGCATTTAGCAGCATGTTTCATTCCCAGGGGATTTAAAGAGAGAAAAAAAATCCACAAACTTTTAACGGACGATGCTAAAAACATGCAGAAAACAATGGTAGACGCAGATTTCCCTGGCCTGCCACTCTCTCCAGCTTGCTGTGCATGAGGGGATATTATCCCAGCATATTTTGGATATCACGGCCCCTGGGAGATGCGTCACTGGGCACTATAAGCATTCTCCGTTTGGCTCCCGGTGATGGCGGTCACACTTTTTTTCCTCTCCTTCCCATATCTCTCCTGGCTGGATCCTCTTGTCTCGTCTTATTCCATCTCTGAGGCTCTCCGCGCCCTGATATCTAATCGAATAGGGAATTATGGAGTTGATCAACTTGTTTCTGAATGCAATTGACATCATCTTCTCAATGAGAAGTTTGGGATTGGAAGAGCCCACTTGTACAGCCGGGTCGTTTGCAACTGGATACATGATGGGCGGGTGGGAGAAGTGGCGCGTTGTGTACCTCGCTGCTCTGTCCCTGGAGGATATTGAAGATATCTACCTATTCTGAACTTTGATAACAGGGTCTCTGCTGATAGGCCTAAGCGGAGCCCTGGGGTATCGACGATTGATAAAAGCGGTCAGTGCTACTCAAAACCCCACCAAGCTGGCCACCTTGATTAAAACGGTGGTGAGCTAAGTCGCTACAAACCAGTCTGTAGTCATAGACCGCAAATTGGAAAACATCCAGGTGAAACTAGCAGCTTTGCAACAAGATTTGGTCAGACCTGGAGACCAGTGACGGACATTAAATATCTGTGAACTTGGCAGACATTGACCCAAGTTTGAAAAACTTTTCATCTCTGTTGGCTTCCCTGTGTTTTTCCTGCCAGACGGCTTCGACTGGAGACAAACAACTTCTCCCGGATATCAAGATGAAGAGACGCTCTGAAATTCCTGTTCCCTGTCAAGGACATCAGTTGGACTCTACAGGCTGTAGTGATAATTGGATTTATCAAATATTAAAATCAATATTTCGGTATTGATATTAATATTGATATTTTAATCTCCCGTAGGGGACCAAATGATGTAGATATAACAGATAACTAACTCCTTTTAAACGGGGCACCAGACAGCTTTCCACTGTCAAAATAATTAACAATAAAATATTGTTAGTTAAATTATACAAATGAGGAGTTTATTATCTGGCCAAATCTGAAGGATAATGAGATCGTTTGACTTGTAGAGCCTTTTTCTGTATTATCAACACAAGGAAGACACAAATGTAATAAATGTGTATTTATTAACAAAATAGTAATCAAGGGTAACTACAATTACTAAATGTAAAATAAATGAAGTGCATAGGCAAGTGATGAAGGTGATTAAGTTAAGGTACGGTAAACCTTATTTTACAATAACAAAGAACTGAGCAAGTTTTTGTTATTAAAGAATATCAGTTTTAAACATCTAATTAATTAGAATATTTTATACTGAAACACACTATGCCAAGGTCTAATTTAAAGGGTTGGAAAGTGGAATATTTACGTTTCTGCCTTTGATGCAGTGGATGGAAGAAGTTGGATCTTCCTGCAGATCTTGAAGCATGAAACGAGCAGACTTGGCTCTCTTGAGCTTTGGGTGGAAGAAATCTGTAGTTTCTGGAACACGCAGACTGGAGATTTCTAGAAGTGGTGGTTCGATGTCGGGAACATGCCGACGTCTTTATCCTTGAGCGTAGAAATCTGTATCTTCTGGAACACGCAGAAATTGGAGATTTCTGGAGGTGGTGGTCTGATGTCGGGGACACGCCGACGTCTTTATCCTTGAGCGTAGAAATCGGTATCTTCTGCAACACGCAGAAATTGGAGATTTCTGGAGGTGGTGGTTCGATGCTGGGAACACGCCGATGCCTTTTCTTTGAAGGTAGAGTTCCTGGAAATCTGGGACACGCAGATTTTTGGAGGTGGTGGCCTTGATGCGATGGTTCAGACGCCTTGGAAAAAGCACTGTGAATCCAATTACCAAATCCTTGCTGGAACACGCAGCAAAAGGTCTGATGTCTAGGACAAAACCCCGCAAACCACCATGAACCACACTTTGACCACTCTTCAACCACCTTTTAGGACACACTCTTTAGGACCCACACTTAACAGACTTTTTACCGGCAATGTCTTTAATACTTTCTCTGGAAGGCGGTATTGAAGGATGTCACCTTTTAAATCCAGCATTGTGATTGGATGATCCTGTGAGTTGGTCACTGGGAGGTGTCATCCATAATGTGGCCTGCATTTGCATAGTCATAGTCCACTGGTTAACTATGATAATATTTAAGAGTCTTAAATATTTTCCTTTGCATAATTCACTTTCCAAACCACATCTAATTTACCCAAGGCATTATTTGGAATAGATAGAGTCTAAACATCGCTATGTAATGTTGATCTTTACCCAAGCATTCATATATAAACCTTAATAAGCAAAGTTTCATACAGTGAAGTATTTCAAGCAGTGCATATTAAATATATACATGATCATTTGAATATACAGGTATATGACGTGAAATTTTCCATTTGTGTCTCTTTTGTGACATGCAAGTTTACTGATCCATGTGTATCTCTGAGTTTGAGACGATGTCAAAAGTTGATTGGATCAAGAAGCAAGTCCTGGGCTCTTAACACCTTTGTCTTTCAGATAAACAAAAGACAGATGGTCACGGTCTCAATTGCCACTTTCTGATGAGCTTAAGAAAAGGATCAGAGTTTAGTGGTAACTCTGCAGCATTTGTTTATGTTGGAAATTAATTTCCACAAGTTTCTGGCTTTACCGCTGATCACTACATCCCCCCTCCTTGTTCGAATCGAGGACTGAAGTCTTTGATCTGGACAATGGAATAAAGTAAAACAGGAACAAAACATACCACTTAACTTTCCCTTTTGACCATTGGCATAGCAGTAATATGACTGAATTTCCAAATAATTTAAGAACTATTTGAAGAGTTTATGTGGAAATGGAAATTTTATGCAAGAGGCTTAACAGTTACATGACAATGAGTTTTAGAAGTGAATACTGAAAAATGTTTGTCTGAAACAAAAGCATCTTTAGCAAGAAACCAAATTTGATAATGACATAATTTGGTGTTGCACTTACAAGGATGTACACTGAGTGCACCTGCATATTATGCATAGTTCCTTTCTTTGCCCGACTGACCGATTCCTTAAACAAGTTCACTTGGTACCAAATATGACATGATGTCATGTGTTGCCATTTTATCAGGAGCAAAGCTCACTTTGGCATTAAGTAAAATTTGCATTCTTTTACAGACTAACTAATGGGTCAAGTCACATTCTATATGACATCCATTATCTTAATTAACCTGCTAATGGTATGGTAAGGTCTGTTTAAAATATGAAGGTTCTGCCTGCTTCTGCAGCGGTACTACTAGTTCAATCAAACTATTCTTCTCTTTGGAAGGATGTCCTATAAGGAAAGATTGCAAGGCTGAAACTAGCAACAATTTTTACAACATTGGCTGTGATTTGCAATATTTTACATAAGGTGCCAAGTAACTAGTTTATGAGTGGTCTTGTCTGTTGGTTTGACCATCTAGAGGATTGTCAAAGGCATGAAGAAAAAATATCAGTTTGCATGGACAATTAGAGACTGATTGGAATATTTCAACTGAGACAAAGAATTATGACTCCTTTCCTGAATTAAAGGAATGTGATGACAGGGGCAATTAAAAGTCTGCTGACTTTGAAGGCCCTGTTCGTTTTAAGCTACCCCCCCCCTCCCTCCCTATGGCTGACATTCACTCTCTGATGTGTGAATTAGGTGGGGAGGAAGGTGACCTGACCTGGTCAAGCAGAGGTAACCTGGTCTCTGTCTGTGGAGCTATGCTCCTCAGAATTAAGGCTTTTGAGGTGCTCTTGAAGCATGTTGTGCATTTTTGATAATAAATCATCATCATGCCTACTTTCAAAACCTCTGGACTGCCTAATTCCATTACCCATATTCCAGTTGTTTCCTGGATCATCTCTCTTTCTTTTCTGTCTACTCTCCCTTCTGTCCTTATGCTGCCTTTTCTCTCCAGCAGAGGGCTTTTTGGCATTCTTGTCAAAGGACTTTGATTGGGGGAAGAATTTGTATTTGCTAGGAATCCTGTTTTGGTCAGGTTCTGACACTACATCCAAATGTGCGGGAAACTTTTTGTTCTTTCTGTCCTGTCCAGGTTCAGAAATGTAAGCATATTCTTTGTTCTTTCTATCTGCATTTACCTTCCCACTATCCCAAGCTCGTATTGCAAGTTGCCTCAACTCACTTGCCCAAGTCTTTTCAATGTTGAAAAGTGCGAGCTGTTTTCTAACTGTGGGGTAAAGGTTAGCAACAAACAGGTGCTTGAACAAAGGGTCTTTCTCCGCATCAGGATAATCTTTACCAGCAAAATACATCTCTCTTAAACGCTCATAGTACTCTCTAGGAGACTCATGGCGGCCTTGCTTGATTTTAAAAGCTGACAGACGAGAGGTATAGGGGTTTTCATGTAGAGTAAATTCTGCTGCAAGGGCTTTGCACAATTCATTGAAATCATTGGAAATTGCTGGACTCTGCCTGTCAATAAAACTATGGACAGCTTGTGTTGTTGTCGTCCTCAAAATGAAAAGTTTATCTGACATAGTAATCTCAGGGAGGTATGACAAGGCAAAATGGACATCTTTAAGGTACAGCTCAATGCTGTTTCCTGGTGTTTCAGGATTAAACACTTCAATGTCACATGCCAGTTCCTTAAGTAATGACAAATGATCGCTTGGAGGTGGCATACTTGGAGACTTAGGTTGAGATAGGACAGTATTATGAGAGTTGGATGCAACTTCATAGTTACTAAATGGGTCAGCACTTAGGCTTAGACCACTACGGGCTCTGACATTATCACTACCCTGATAACGCTTTCTGTTTTCAAAGCTACACAACAGGGGTTCCCTACCTGCTGAATCAAAGGAGCGGGGGTGCTCGGTTTGGGATTCAGGGTGCTTGGGGGAAAAATGTCTGGCTCCCTCAAATTCACTAATCTGGTCCACAATCCAATCCATTTCTCTTATCCAATCTTCCTTGTCCATTTCTTGCTTCTCTCTCAGCTCAGAAATGTCACGCAATGCTGATCTTACTTCAGCTTTGGTCCTAGTTTCTCTAGACCTCAGAGAATTTAACCCCTCTGTTTGTGCTGAAAAGTCAGTTTGGGTCTGGACAAGCTCTGTTTGCAGAGCGGCCATGTCAGTTTTCACACCTTCAAGCTGTTCTTCCTGACTCTCAGTTATAGCATGTAGGCTTTTTGTCTCTGAAGACAATCTACATATCTCAGCTTTTAGCTTCAAATTATCCCTACGCAAATCAGCCAGTTCGTTTTTGAGCTCCTCAAACTTTAAATATAAAACTTTGTTCTGATCTTGGGGGAGGGAAATATCCTGATTTGGTTGTACAGGTAAATTTTGTGCTAGGCTAAAAAGAAGCTTCAAAAATGGAGCAGCTTTTACAGCTTGACTCACTGCTTCAACTGTTATATCAGCCATATTTATTTAATATATAAACTTGTGTTTTCTATATAAAATAAATGCACCCCCCAACCAAGGTAAACTGTGGAATGTTTAACACATAAGTGCCGGCTAGTCTACAACTAAGACAATGGGTGTCACACACTGAATGGGGCTTGATTAATTTAGCACTTATCACTGAATGGTCAGAGGTGTTAACGTTGCCTGACCGGTTTCACAAAGAAACTCTGAATTTAAATAGACTCAAAAGGTGAACCAAACCTTTGTTATACATGCAAGTAGCAATTCAGTTATAATTCAGAATTACAAGACTACGATTTACTGATTTTGAAATCAGAAAATCTCTGCCATAATAAAGTTGGTTCAGGACTTAATGGCAAATCACAAACTTTTATCACTTCATAAACACCCTATTCATAAATAGTACCAAGTATTTGAGCAGGGACAACAATCAAGTCAGGCTTAAAGGGAACCTGGCAACTGGTTACTGTCTAAATTTGATGACTGAAATAGTTTCCTGCTAAAGTTACCTCAATTGCAGTTTTATTAGTGCATAAACATTGTGTTGATAAAACAGAAGGCTCAATTTCAATCTAAGCCAGGCCTCACGCGGGGCACCAAATATGTAGTGATAATTGGATTTATCAAATATTAAAATCAATATTTCGGTATTGATATTAATATTGATATTTTAATCTCCCGTAGGGGACCAAATGATGTAGATATAACAGATAACTAACTCCTTTTAAACGGGGCACCAGACAGCTTTCCACTGTCAAAATAATTAACAATAAAATATTGTTAGTTAAATTATACAAATGAGGAGTTTATTATCTGGCCAAATCTGAAGGATAATGAGATCGTTTGACTTGTAGAGCCTTTTTCTGTATTATCAACACAAGGAAGACACAAATGTAATAAATGTGTATTTATTAACAAAATAGTAATCAAGGGTAACTACAATTACTAAATGTACAATAAATGAAGTGCATAGGCAAGTGATGAAGGTGATTAAGTTAAGGTACGGTAAACCTTATTTTACAATAACAAAGAACTGAGCAAGTTTTTGTTATTAAAGAATATCAGTTTTAAACATCTAATTAATTAGAATATTTTATACTGAAACACACTATGCCAAGGTCTAATTTAAAGGGTTGGAAAGTGGAATATTTACGTTTCTGCCTTTGATGCAGTGGATGGAAGAAGTTGGATCTTCCTGCAGATCTTGAAGCATGAAACGAGCAGACTTGGCTCTCTTGAGCTTTGGGTGGAAGAAATCTGTAGTTTCTGGAACACGCAGACTGGAGATTTCTAGAAGTGGTGGTTCGATGTCGGGAACATGCCGACGTCTTTATCCTTGAGCGTAGAAATCTGTATCTTCTGGAACACGCAGAAATTGGAGATTTCTGGAGGTGGTGGTCTGATGTCGGGGACACGCCGACGTCTTTATCCTTGAGCGTAGAAATCGGTATCTTCTGCAACACGCAGAAATTGGAGATTTCTGGAGGTGGTGGTTCGATGCTGGGAACACGCCGATGCCTTTTCTTTGAAGGTAGAGTTCCTGGAAATCTGGGACACGCAGATTTTTGGAGGTGGTGGCCTTGATGTGATGGTTCAGACGCCTTGGAAAAAGCACTGTGAATCCAATTACCAAATCCTTGCTGGAACACGCAGCAAAAGGTCTGATGTCTAGGACAAAACCCCGCAAACCACCATGAACCACACTTTGACCACTCTTCAACCACCTTTTAGGACACACTCTTTAGGACCCACACTTAACAGACTTTTTACCAGGCAATGTCTTTAATACTTTCTCTGGAAGGCGGTATTGAAGGATGTCACCTTTTAAATCCAGCATTGTGATTGGATGATCCTGTGAGTTGGTCACTGGGAGGTGTCATCCATAATGTGGCCTGCATTTGCATAGTCATAGTCCACTGGTTAACTATGATAATATTTAAGAGTCTTAAATATTTTCCTATGCATAATTCACTTTCCAAACCACATCTAATTTACCCAAGGCATTATTTGGAATAGATAGAGTCTAAACATCGCTATGTAATGTTGATCTTTACCCAAGCATTCATATATAAACCTTAATAAGCAAAGTTTCATACAGTGAAGTATTTCAAGCAGTGCATATTAAATATATACATGATCATTTGAATATACAGGTATATGACGTGAAATTTTCCATTTGTGTCTCTTTTGTGACATGCAAGTTTACTGATCCATGTGTATCTCTGAGTTTGAGACGATGTCAAAAGTTGATTGGATCAAGAAGCAAGTCCTGGGCTCTTAACACCTTTGTCTTTCAGATAAACAAAAAAACAGATGGTCACGGTCTCAATTGCCACTTTCTGATGAGCTTAAGAAAAGGGTCAGAGTTTAGTGGTAACTCTGCAGCATTTGTTTATGTTGGAAATTAATTTCCACAAGTTTCTGGCTTTACCGCTGATCACTACAAGGCTTACACACACACAGCTACAGATAGACAATCACTACCTAGTGCCGCATCGCTCGCCTTCGTGTGCCTTCACCCACTGGTGGGGGTAGGGGTCTGTAACCAGCGCTCTTTAGCTACACGACAAGATGGCTGACCGCCCTCATCAGACTATCAACATCCCCTGTTGCAATGTTATGTCTGCGTGTTTGTGTGTTCGTTTGCTGGTGCTTTTTTCCATCCCTGATCTCACACTGCCCTAATTCAAGGGTATAATGTGAGGAATTTTTTTTTTTTACCTTTCTCCCCTTATGTATCTTATTTCCATTTTCTAAACGCTACCTCTCGTCCACCTGTCTTTCCTGAAAGTGATGTTTGTGTATGGTGGGGTCCGATTTCACTACATGACAGTGCATGTGACAAATAACGGCTTCATTCATTATACCCCGCTTGAAAATGCTCAAAATCAACTCGGCCAGCCGATTAAAAAACTCTGCTAGGATGTGTCCACCCGATGGGTCAGTACATTGTACATGTTCCAAAGTCTGTTAGAACAGAAACTGGCGCTTGCAGCTTATGCTGCAGAACACAAATTGCCATGCACGTTCACAATTCACCAGTGGAAATTAATCGAAAACATGGTTTCCATTCTCGCCCCGTTTGAAGAGCTCACACAACACATCAGCTCATCAGCTGCGGATGTGAGTCCGTGTATAAAAGCTCTCACTCGACTCTTGGACAAGACAGTGGAGTCTGACCAAGGTAGAAGCTGTCAGAAGACAAATTACTGACATTGATACACAGAAGCTACATGCAATTACGACAATGCAAGATCCAAGGTTAGTAGGGCTGTAACGATACACCAAACCCACGATTCGGTTCGTATCATGATTTTTGTCTTACGATTCGGTTCGTATCACGATTTTTTTTCCCGTGTGGGGTGGGGAAAAAAAAGATTTTTAAAACTATGTTTTATTAAATAACATTTGAAAAATCTTAATAAACTGAACATCAAAGAACAATATTAACTATGCAAATTATTAACAATATGAATAGCCATATATAAAATAAATAAATAGCCAAAGCTATATCAATTCTGTTTTCTTTGTAACAAAATTTTGTTGAAAAACCAAACAAAACTAAAACTATTGTGTAGACAGTTCAAGCATGTTGAAAATTCTTTTTCAATCAAGTTCTCTAACATAGAAAAAGTAAATTAAATAGCTACTAGGGATGCTCATTTCGGTTAATTTTGCTAACCGACAACCGCCGCTCATTAATTGGTTATTAAGGATTAACTATAGATTACTATTATTTTTATATTAAACAAATTGACGTGTCTATTTTGTGTTTGACACATTAAATATTGCATTTTAAAATACTGATTTATTTTTAAATGCTAGCATATTAATAGAACAGAAGAAGCATCTTCACGCACCTGCAGTGTTTAGCACAGAAGAGCAAAATAATCTAAATAAAATGAATAAATTAAATAGGACTGCCCTAAATTATTTTCACTTAAATAATTAATTTATATTACAAAACGAAAACACTGACTGATTCTTTTTAATAACCGGCATATAGGCTGTATTTTCCAATCATATGTTTTTTCTTCCGTCAAATAAAAATCGCTGACTTTCTCAAATTGCTCGCTCCACGGAAAATATGCATTTATTTAATGCCCCGCTGTTATTATTATAATCACAAAACCTTTTACATTTTTAATAGAAATCCTTATTTTAAAGATTATGTCTTGCGGTTTCCTCTCTCCCTTGCGGTTCAAGTGCGAGCGCTGCGTGATGAAAAGACAACAACGCGCGCATATATTGACTTTTTGTAAACAGTTGTGTTGTTTAAATATGATATTGCATTAATGTGCATACATGCTTTATAAGCTGTAAATTAAAAAGTAAAGCCTACATGTTGCGTTTATTACGCAGATCCAGGTCAACATAAGCGCTGCAGCATCAACACGTCTGTATCAAACAGCAATATTCTTCTACCATTTTGCTTCTTTGGCAAATGTGTCTGTAGGCACGGGTTATACGTTATCGTCCCGCAAGTTAAATATGTCTTGCAGTTGAACAAGGGGCCAAAAACAAGGTGCATCTCACTGCCTTTATGTTGACAAGGAAAAAAGACGAGAAGAAGCGCGGTCCTCTTATGAAACGACTGAATCAGCTGGGTATCGATTGTGCAAAAGTGTTGCTGTCTGTGTTGTTACAATTGTAATATTTAATACTATTGTGATATTCAAGATATGTATATTCATACAGCTCTGGATAACTTAAAACAGCGATTAGACCATCAGAGCGGCATTAATGCGTCCTGAAGTAAAGCGAAACGGCTATAAACTCCAGCAAGATAGAGTGATTATATGCAGAGCCATATACCTTTATCTCTAAATAAAGTATAACTATAGAAACTGTGTTCATCTTAACTGAAAGCTTCGTCGGGTTTCCTGGTCTCACACATCGCGCACCTGTCAGTCAGCAGGTAATGTTAACTCCCAAAGGGTTAAACAGAAAGCGCACAGGACGGTTACAGAAAAGTTTGCACTGTTATAATTCACTTAACTTTTGGCTACTTTTTCACACTGAGGTAACTGAGGCTTTAATGCCTGTGCTGCAAACCACAAATCAAGTAAACATTAAACAAATTAACAACTTATTTCTCTCAAGAAAACCAAACTCGTTTGATTCAAGGGAGTTGAAAATTCTTCTGAAACACCATCATGTCAACATTGCAGTGAAAAAACGTGACAACTTTCCTTACTCTGCAAAGGAGTCGGGGCATCTGGTGAACGCCCATCCCTCTCTGCGCAGCCACATTAACAGTGTGAGCAAATCATCGTATATGCGTTGAAAATCCGGCCGCTTTGACAGCATTGACAATGTTTCTGGCGTTGTCGGTTGTCAAGCGGGGTTACGTTGGTTTTGTTTTTTTATATTCCTGACACATTCAGACAGTCCCTTACTAAGAGCTCCGTGCGAGCTCTCCCGGCTAAAGGCATATTGCGAGGGCTTAAACAGAGCAGTGCTCGTAATGTCGAGCGAAAAAAAAAACGTTTCTTCACGTTCTTCTTCAACTAGCTCAACTTTTGCAGGCACGCGTGACGTTATTGGAAGTCACGGGGTGTGTCGCGGTTCTCCCTTATCAGACCGCGACACAGGATCGTAGATCTGAGTGTCGCGATTTCGTATCGTGAATCGTTACAGCCCTAAAGGTTAGAGAAACTTTTCATCACTCTTTCCCTGTCATTTGGCTAACCATCTCTTTGTTTTAAGTAGATAATTAGGCTTTTCTAATGTCTTTGTGGGGAATCAACCTACGTTAAAAGATCAATCAGAAATTTATTAGCTCATTTCAAGGAATGGGAGCTCGATGATTCGAATAACTTGATTCGACTCAATTGAGTCAGACTGAATCTGATTAAAGATTCACACTTTACTAACCATTTGTCCAGCAAATAGAAGACATCGTATTTCACCAATCTTGTTTATTTTATTTCCGTGGTCAACGATATTAACATAACACAGTATTGGGTCAACTTTTAGCAAGGTAACAAAATCTACAGCTCGAGGCAATGACTTAGAAGCTCATAAACAAAATGAAACAAAGAATTATTGAGCTACACTACGATACATGAAACTAACTATGTCATAAAAATAACATCAAACACACAGACACATTCACACTGAGGCAGTTCAGAGGATGCCAAATGAGTAGACAACCATCCCAAATTACTTCTAGTACTTATTACTAGATCTTAGAATCCCACCTGACAAAAAAAAACAAAGGCAGATATTTGGCCAAGTCATTCAATCTGCACCTGCAGATCAGCAAGAGACATCATTTGTTTGTGCTACTTGTGCTTTTGCTGGAAGTCTTGAGTTTCCCTCGCCGGGCTGGCGTCTGGGAAACAGCGCTCCTGATTGGTTGGTGACTCGCTTCAGTGACGTCTATGGAATTCACTTGCTTATGAGTGGAGGTTGTCCTGGGTTACCGGGTGTAATACTGAGAGTCAGTTTTCAGTCAACTTTAAGAGGTTGCATGGAAACTTTTTGGTAACCCAATCGTGTGGCGGCGCGGTGTTTGAGCAGGGCAAAAGGGGGCAGAGAGCACAGCTAGTGCGAGCAAGCTAATGCAAAAAGCAATGTTTTACTGTTGCAGTACGTTTTTAAGTGATCTGGTCTTCCAATGAGCAGTTGCCATGGAGGGTCGAGCCACGCCAAAGTCCCTTTAAGGCAGGGGTCACCAATCTCATTGCTGGAGGGCCAGTGTCCCTGCAGGGCTTAGCTCCACAACACACCTGCCTGGGTGTTTCAAGAAAACCTAGTAACACCTTGATTAGCTTGTTCAGATGTGTTTGATTAGGATTGGAGCTAAAATCTCCAGGACATCGGCGCCTTCAGGAACAAGTTTGGTGACCACTGCTTTAAGGCAAGTCATTTCACGTTTTAAAGATGGCGGCCATCTTTGAAACACTTCTCAGGCAGTATGCTCGAGCATTCTGTTTGAATGGGGAAACATCAAGTTCTCCAAAATTGCTTGCCAAGCTTATGATTGAATTTCATATTAGAAATCACCAATCAAATTAAACAACATCTGTCTCGTTAGTTTCATTTCTAAACGTCCAAATCACACAAAATCTGCAGAAACTCACGTCTGGTCCAAGCCCCTCTCCCAGAGTATTGTCAGTCTATAGCAGAGGTCACCAAACTTGTTCCTGGAGGGCCGGTGTCCAGCGGATTTTAGCTCCAACCCTAATCAAACACACTTGAACAAGCTAATCAAGGTCTTTTTAGGTATACTTGAAACATCCAGGCAGGTGTGATGAGGCAAGTTGGAGCTAAACCCTGTAGGGACACCGGCCCTCCAGGACCGAGATTGGTGACCCCTGGTCTATAGCAATTGATGAGTGTCAGAATGTTGTGGGACTACTATACAAGAGTTATCATCATGGATTATAGTTAGTCAAATTTAGCGGTTTTTAGTTTAGCGGGGAGGGGGGTTAAGCATGAAGGTAAAACATGAACGGCGTGTTGGGACACTCCAACCCCTTCACAGGCTAAGGATTGGAATTGGGCATTAGTTTCATTTCTACAAATGGTGCAAACTCTGCTAGATTATAGATAAAAGATTCCCATTCCCCGGCAGATCTGGATCTTGGTAATCAGCCCCAACAATGCTGATCAGAGCATCACTAGTAGTTTTCACATACTTTAATTCATGCCATTCAGGCAGCTTCTTTCCCATGTGGACTTCCATGTGTTCCTTAAGATGCAACAACTCTGTGAAACTCTGGACACAGATCTCATGCCTATGGTTTCTCTCCAGTGTGAATCCTCTGGTGTATTTTTAGATACCCTAACTGAGCGAATCTCTTGTCGCAGTGTGCACACTTGTAGGGTTTCTCTCCAGTGTGAATCCTCTGGTGTATTTTTTGATATCCTAACTGAGCGAATCTCTTGTCGCAGTATGCACACTTGTAGGGTTTCTCTCCAGTGTGAGTCCTCTGGTGTATTTTCAGAGGTCCTAAATGAATGAATGCCTTGTTGCAGAGTAAACACTTGTAAGGTTTCTCTCCAGTGTGAATTCTCTGATGCATGATAAATTGCCCTAACTGAGTGAAACTCTTGTTGCAGAGTAAACACTTGTAAGGTTTCTCTCCAGTGTGAATCCTCTGGTGTACTTTTAGATATCCAAAACGATTGAATGCCTGGTTGCAGTGTGAACACTTGTAAGGTTTCTCTCCAGTGTGTATCCTCTCATGTACTTTTAGATATCCCGAATGACTGAATCTCTTGTTGCAGTGTGAACACCAGTAAGGTTTCTCTCCAGTGTGAATCCTCTCATGGTTAGTTAGTTGTCCTGAAACGGTAAACCTCTTGCTACAGTATGAACACTTGTAGGGTTTCTCTCCAGTGTGAATCCTCTCATGTATTTTTAGATGTCCTGAATGATTAAATCTCTTGTCGCAGTGTGAACACTTGTAAGGTCTCTCTCCAGTGTGAATCCTCTCATGTACTTTCAAGTCTTCAGCCGTACGAAAGGCCTTGTCACACTCAAAGCACATATACTCTCTCACACCAGTGTGAATCGTCTGATGTTTTCCTAAGTTTCCTTGATATGAGAAACTCTTTCCACACACAGAGCATGAATAAGGCTTCTCCTTTGTGTGAACTCTAAGATGAACCTTCAGCTCTGAACCCCTCAAAAATGTTTTGCTGCAGTGATCACATCTGTGTGTTTTCTCTCCAGTGTGAATCATCTTGTGGTTATTAAGGTTTGATGAGCATCTGAAACTCTTCCCACACTGAGAGCATGTGAATGGTTTCTCTCCGGTGTGGATCCTCATGTGATTCTTGAGACTGGCTTTTTTTGCCCGATGTACCCCACACAGAGGGCATGTGAATGGTTTCTCTCCGGTGTGAGTCCTCATGTGATTCTCGAGACTGGCTTTGTATGCCATACTTTTCCCACACTGAGGGCATGTGAATGGTTTCTCTCCGGTGTGGATCCTCATGTGAGTCTTGAGACTGTCTTTGTTTGACAGACTCTTTCCACACTGAGTGCAGGTGACACATTTTTTGTCTTTTCTCTTCAGCAAGTGAGTTTCTCTCGCTTCGACATGATGCTGTGTCTCCTCCATCAGGCCTGAAATAAAAATAGGAAAACTGCCTTTTAAATAAAAAGGACAAACAAGTGAAGGTACACAAAAACTACATGAAATCATGAGCACTTTGGTGACCTTTTTAAAAACTTTGTTCCTGGAGCAAAGTACTCTTGCTCTGAGACAGGAGTACGACCCGCAGTAACCGAAATGTCTTTTATAGTTGCCTTAGACCAGGGGTGTCCAAACTCTGTCCTGGAGAGCCGGTACCTTGCTTTAAGACACCTGCCAGGAAGTTTCTAGTATACCTAGTAAGAGCTTGATCAGCTGGTTCAGGTGTTTTTGATTAGGGTTGGACCTAAAATCTCCAGGACAGAGTTTGGACACCCCTGCCTTAGACATAGTTTGTTACCTGGCCATTAGGGGTGATGACTGTGTTTGTTGGTCTACTTAAGAAGTTCAAGCATAGTAAGGAGTCAGTGTGGACTGTGGGGAAGGGCTGCGTCCGAAACCGCTGACTACTCAGTAGGTACTGCATTTGAATTTAAACGTACTACTCGGCCATTAGAAAAGTACGTTCTATACAGTATGAATGTGAAAAGTATGAATGGAATTCAGACATACTACATCTGCTCTTTTGTCATGGTCACGCGACCTACCTGCGTCAGTTGCGTCGCTTTGAGGCAGATTTATACTTCTGCGTCAAACACACGCGTATGCTACGGCGCTGACACATAGCCCTTCGCCATGGCCGTCGGCGTTGCTGACGTGCACCTCTCAAAAAATGTAACTACACATCGCAACGACACGTAGCGCAAGCTCTGTGAATGGTCGGCTTGGTAGCGCTGACGAGTCTGGGCGGGACCGAGAGCCGCGTGAATGGTGAGAGCCTGATGGAGCGATTGTTTACAAGTGTGGAGTCCCGTGAAGGAGCTCCGGACGGAAAGTTTTGTTTTGTGTTTACCTCATAGTTAAAGTTTTGCACGTCCGCCGGTTCCTGCCTCAAAATAAGCAAGTTTGAGCCACTTGTACATCCAGGAAGTGTTCAGGAAAAGCAAAACAGCAGCGAAGAAACTTGACACAGAGACACATTTACACCATACTACTCGGCTCGCATACTGATTTTAGCATACTGTATAATATGGAAGTATGCGGTTTCAGACGCAGCCGAGGTGTTTTGGTGGTTGGCTGGGAACATCAGACCTATTCGGTTTCCCAATTCGCATACATATACTTCGTTCCCAAAGGTATGTACTTTTTTATGAAGAAAAAGTGCATACTTTAGAGTGTGTAACAGAAGAGTGTGCAAACCTTGGGACATACTTCTTCATCAACAGACCATTATGATGCTTCGTTACGTCTTGTCAATTGTCTCGACACATCATCCACATTTCTTTTATATTTAGAGGTCTTATTAAGTGCTTTAAAATATGCATCTTTATTCGATGTTTAACGTAATCTCAACCAAAACATGAAGGAAAGGTGGGAACAGGTGTAGCTCCTCCCCTTTTAAAAACAGCCAATAGTGTTTTTACATTGCTCTGCCAGTGGGAGTGGTTGAGCTCAAGTGCATCAAATGTGAAGCATCTTGAAGGGGGCGGGGCATGTAAAGACATTAGAGCAGGGGTATCCAAACTCAGTCCTGGAGGGCTGGTGTCTTGCAGATTTTAGCTCTAACTTGCCTCAACACACCTGCAAGGATGTTTCTAGAAAGCCTAGTAAGAGCTTGATTAGCTAGCCCAGGTGTGTCTGATTGAGGTGGAAACTGAACTTTGCAGGACACCAGCCTTCCGAGTTTGGACACCCCTGCACTAGAGAAAGGGTTCATACACATTTTTACTACTAAAATTCCATGACTTTTCCAGGACTTTCAAGTAAATTTTCATGACCAGGGTTCTCATGTACAAAGACTTGCGTTGAATTCATACTAAAACATTGTGTACGGACAAAGCTGTAAACGTGCGTACGCAGTAAAAAAATAAGATGTATAAAACACTGCGTATGTGTAATCCCACGCATATCCTCTTTGTACATCCGAATTAATGTGAAACTGAGCGCAACATGAACAAGTGCAAAACCCCTCCCTGCCTCCTCCCCCTAATAAATATGCTAATGACTCCACTTTGGCAAAACTAAACAACAAAGCAATGGCAAATGCAAGCAAGCAGAGAAACTTTTAAAAGAATGTGAATTGGATGTACTCCTATCGGAGGTAGACCGGAGAAAAACTGTGTTATTTGCAAATTTGTCCTCCGGAATTAATAACAAAAGAAAACAATAGAGTGGGAGAGTTTAGCTGACGCAGTTAACGCATTGGGGTCTGAACATCGCACTGCGAGTGAATTAAGAAAGAAACAGTCCGATGTAAAGGTGTAGGTTAAGAGAAGAACAGCGGCGCACCGTCAAAGTGGGGACCGAACAGACGGGGGAACAGGGGATGCTGAACTAACACCCTTTGAGGAGAGAGTAACACTTTACTGTCTGGAGTAGTATCCGTGTCTGTGGGAGATGCCCAATCGCCTGCTCTACAACTGACCGACTACCTGCCACCTTGGAGCCTCATCCCAACCATGCTGTTTATAAGTATCACATATTATTTGCACATTTATTGAATGGAAATGTTTCACATATGCAAATTCGTCTTCAGATGGCGCCTTTATAGCAATGTGCGTGCAGTCAATCGCTCCGATTACAGTAGGAAAACCGGCCAACACTGCAAATTGCGCTTTCATGTTTGGCTGGTCAACTGCATGGCATGGAAACCTTATATACCTGCTAGACATGTGGATGATCTCACCCCGTACAGCTGCGATTGCATCAAAGATACTTTGTAGTGTGCAGTTTAACATATTTGCCTCTAGGATCGCCAATGGAAAAAAAACAAACACTCACAAGAAATACACGAACTCCAGGCATGAAGTTGGCGTGGGCTAACGCACTCTCATGTTAATTTCATCGTTAGTAAATCCAAACATCCAATGGTTCTTGTGTACGCAGCGTTGATACTGGAGGCCCCTGATGTTTTATTTTATGTCTATGTATACATGGTAAACAATAAGAAAAACAATGCGCATTCAAATTGATGACATCATATTATAAAACATCAATTTAATTTATTATTATTTTTATATCTATGTAAAATGTATTTAGATAATGCTTACTCAGCATTAATAATGTGACAGTATGTTTTTGGCCAAGGACAGAATAGAAGTAAAGACAAGTAGCCTATATTCAAATATACAAAATATTTGTTAAACCAATTTTCATTACTTTTCCAAAACTTTGTGGGATTTTCAGATTTTACAAATCTCTTCCTGGCATGGAAAAAGCCATGTTAAAATTTCCTGATTTTTCCATGACCGCATGAACCCTGTAGAGAGCATTTGATTGGTTATGATTTGATCAGAATCTGAAGTATGAGGTGATGTGCAGTGGTGGAAATAACGAATTACAACTATTCACGTTACTGTAATTAAGTACATTTTTGCGGTATTTGCACTTTCGTGAGCAGAATTTTGAAGACAGTAATTTTACTTGTACTTGAGTACAAATGAACAGAGAAATTCACTTTGTTACTTTTAAAATCATAATTCGTGACGTAGGACTGTAATTAAATTAATAGTTCAACCACTGACTAGCATTTCGGTAGCCAATAAAAATAAATCTTAACGGACCAATGAAAAGCCTGGTACGTTATTTGAACCGAAAAACAAGTTCAGGCTCCGGCAGATTTACGTGAACTGACCAGCATCATACAGTCACAAAGAAGTTATCGATTGACATAAGGAGATTCAAGACAGCAGAAATGATGACGAAATAGCAAAGGATGAATGGCCATGACCACACCTGGAGGAGCTGTTCACCTACATAGGGAAGAAATGGGACAGCTGTGCTGATGCAGTGTGAATAGCTATTTTATCATCTAAAAATGCTGATTAAATGTATGCCCAAAAGTAATATACTGCATAAAAGACGTGCAAATAAAGCAGCGTTTCTGTCCAACAAGTGAAAGAAAACAAAAATCAACACTTCCTGAGTAACTGACAAATATCAAAAGTAAAAACTAAATTTGCTATTTGAGAAGCTGCGTGAATCTTATCTTCATTTAATAAATGACTTGCACCTCAGAGGGCAATCCTAACATGCAGTGAACGCACTGTGGCATTTTGTCAATTCATTATCAATATAATAACACTATTACTGAAATGGTTAAGGCGTTTTAGAATGACCAAAGCAACACGTTGGATATTTTACAATGTGCTCAGCCTGCTGGTTTATCCATTCACACGCATTTTCAAAATGTATGCGTATTATGCCGTTTCCATCAACCGTTTTATTTTTTTTAAATGTGCATATTCAAAAAGAGCATAAATAAGTGGAAGAAATCTGCCCTCAGCTGTGTTATCAGGCTTACAAGACTTCAGTCTCTAATCTAAAAAAAATTATGGTAAGACGACATATAACTTTATTTATTACACAATTTAAATTTATTTTAAACAGTAAACTATGATATATTGACAAAGCAAAAACGAATAAGAATAAATATAAGTGTGTGTTTTTGTGGGCAAGCACACACTTATAGGCTTGTGGGCGACGCAGTGGCGCAGTGGGTAGCATGTTCGCCTCAAAGCAAGAAGGTCGCTGGGTTCCTGGTTCGATCCTCTGCTCAGTTGGCGTTTCTGTGTGGAGTTTGCATGTTCTACCTGCCTTCGTGTGGGTTTCCTCCGGGTGCTCCGGTTTCTCCCACAGTCCAAAGACATGCGGTACAGGTGAATTGGGTAGGCTAAATTGTCCGTAGTGTATGACTGTATGTGTGGATGTTTTCCAGAGATGGGTTGCGGCTGGAAGGGCATTCGCTGCGTAAAAACTTGCTGGATAAGTTGGCGGTTCATTCCACTGTGTCGACCCCAGATTAACAAAGGGACTAAGCCGACAAGAAAATGAATGTTTGAGTGTTTTAAAGCGTGTATGTACTTGCATGGTGGGTGATGGGGAAAAGAAATCTATTGGCTTTAGTTTTGCTGGAGTTTTCCTCACACTAAAAATTTACAACTCAGATGGCTATTGTTTAAAACAAGGTTTAAATTGAGTAAACGCTATGTATGTAATGGAGACATTAAGACCTAAAATTAATGAGACAAAATACTGATCCCCCACACAGAGACTGCAGTCTCAGCACCTGAGTCGGGGGAACCCATCAGACAGATCAGATCCAGCTGCTGCGCAGCCTCCTCGCATGCAATGAACCATTTAAGGTGTTTTACACCATTTATCTGACAGACTGGCACACATAAGCGGACATCTCCATTCTCACTACGAGTTTCTGAGATTTCTCACCCTCCCAACCGGGTTTGTTCCTCCGAGTTAATGTAGAAACATCTGTTCTGTTGCGAATACTTTGTAAACGCCTGTCCAGTTTATTCAAATCACTTGAGTAAATGAATTTAATTGTAAATGACCGGCGCGACATGGAAAACGGTTTAATACAGGCGTCTCTGAAACTGAATATTTCCATTTTAATTTTATTTAGGCTAGGTTATTATGTTCTTTCGGGCGAAGCAGTGGCGCAGTAGGTAGTGCTGTCGCCTCACAGCAAGAAGGCCACTGGTTCAAACCTCGGCTCAGTTGGCGTTTCTGTGTGGAAATTGCATGTTCTCCCTGCCTTCGCGTGGGTTTCCTCCGGGTGCTCCGGTTTCCCCCACAGTCCAAAGACATGTGGTACAGGTGAATTGGGTAGGCTAAATAGTTCGTAGTGTATGAGTGTGTGTGTGTGTGTGTGTGTGTGTGTGGATGTTTCCCAGAGATGGGTTGCGGCTGGAAGGACATCCGATGCGTAAAAACTTGCTGGATAAGTTGGCGGTTCATTCCGCTGTGGCGACCCCGGATTAATAAAGGGACTACGCCGACAAGAAAATGAATGAATGAATATTATGTTATTTCACAATTCAGTTTGTGATTCGGCATTGTTGAAGTATAGTGGATAAGTTTTGAAGCACTTCACCTCAAATGTTATTCGTTCTTCTATTTTATCTAGAAGATACCCGACCAACAAAAATATCTAAACAAAGAAACAAACAATATACAAAATTCGTTTTAAAAATGTATTTTTTCCCAAGAAAAATATACAAATTATAATATTACTATTAATTTTTTACTATTATATTACTAATAGTACTACTCTCTACAGTCCACTATTTAACTGTGAGGGTGGATGATTTTCGTTCAGTGGAAATTAATGATTTAAAGAAATGCTTCACTAATTGTATTGTATCACAATCTTCTGTTATATTTGCACATGTTTTAATATGTCATCATTTTAAAGATTAAGTCCTGAGCGTCTGATTTTTCCTTGGTGCTGACGTGCTTTAGTTACATTTAGATTTCAATGGAATATTACAATTAAAAAGGAAACGAATTATGTCATAGCGAATGCCCTTAAATAATGTAGCCTTCGACAGTAAGCATCAGTGTTTCTTGACATGATTGGGGAATGGGGGCGGGGCGGGGCGGTGCTGGAATTGTGCGTGCCATTGAATAAAATCCTGCACACACCCCTGCTTAGGCCTACAGTTATGTTAGTCCTTTTCGTTTTCAAGTTAGGAAAAAATACGTACTTTTAGAAACACTTTGCTTTCCATACATCCAGTTATGTTTGGGTGTGTCTTTCTTTTTTGTTATGCTTTAAACAACATATACATCAGGGGTGACCAAACTTGTTCCTGGAGGGCCGGTGTCCTGCAGATTTTAGCTCCAACCCTAATCAAACACACCTGAACAAGCTAATCAAGGTCTTACTAGGCAATGCTCGAAATTAACTTTTTTACTTGGTAGCACCGGTGCTCCCAACTTCAAATATTTAGGAGCACCAAAATAAATTTAGGAGCACCAGAAAAAATTTAGGAGCACCCACCAAAAATGAATGAGCACCGCTGCAAATTGTTTTTTAAGGGATTTATTGTATTTTAAAACAACATTAATAGGACTGACAAAAAACAGAAACAACCATCTAACTAATGCTGCGAAGACATTGATAGGCTATTTGTGTGCAATAATTCCAAAATGAATGTCTAATAATTATAGAATATTAATGATGATGAAAATGACAATAATAGTAATGAATTCCATTTCTCATTATGATACTGCCTTGAATGTGCATGAATGTAGGTTATCTGCTATAAAAAGCCTGTTACTTTATGAAAAATAATTGTATAGTTTGCATCAAACAAAAATGAAGCATTGCAGTTAGAAATATTTATTTTGTACTGCTGTTTATATATGCATGTCAATTTAATAAATAATATTTCTGCTACAAAACAAACAAAAGATTATAATAAATCATTCAATTCAATGCTGAAAGCTGCAAAGCAGTCATCAGTAAATAAATAAAAAATAAAAATAATATACACCTCAAAAAAGAACAGACAAAAGTAAGAAAGTAAAGTCTCACTTCTATCACTCTTTAAAAGTTTTGGTTTCAGTTTGTGTCAATTTAAAGGTTCAGTCTGAGCTGATCTTCATTTTTCTGTGTTAGTGGAAAAGCAGGCGAGTCAGCCGACCCAATTCATGAGCAGGCAGCGCAAGATTCTTGTGCTGACCACCGGCCCAATACCGGTCTTTGTTATGAGCCGCAGTTTCAGTGTAAACTTAGTAAAGGTGAGCTTCTTTGGCGATATATACAGTATTAGATTTGACTTTTAGCGGACATTTGCGCTGAACACGCAGTGAATGCGACGCATGGAGATTCGGGTACCTTCTCCATGAAGCGCGTACTCGATTGATCTCAGCTGGTGGATTATTATTCACCACGTGACGTGTCATGATCGCTCTCATCTGCACCTCAACTTTAGGTGGGGTTTGCAAACCTGTGTGCTTTAAGTTTTTACTCTTCAGCCGTTTGCATTTCTTGTGGTCATAAAAGCTCCTTCCCTGTCATCTGACAGCGGAATACCTTGAGTGAATGACAGCTAATATGAACCAATATAGCGGCAGGGAAGAGCGATTCAGCACGTTTTTACAAAAAATCAAAACAGGTCGCACTACAACCATTATCTGCAGTCCCACTAATGCTCCCAAATATATTATGAGGTCGCATAGATTAATTTTCCATTAGCACTATGCTGAATAGTGCAATAGTAATTTTTCAATTCCTAATAAAACCCAGTAAAACAAGGTTTTTTGTTGGAAAATTTACACCTATGAATATGAAACTTAATTAACAAAATAAATAGGTTAATAACAAAAGCTTCATTATTCAAATTATCATAATTAAAACATCCAAAAATTAAAGTTAGAGAGTACCTTTTTCTTTTTAAAAACAGAAGCATCATACCAGAGCTTTTTAACATCACCACAGTGCCAAAAGGGGTGGGGTACAGGTTCCAAATACAAAGAACAAAAAGAGCAATTATATCAATATCCTTTTTAAATTTACTGAGAAAATGTTTAACCAGGTAGAATTAATGAATTAGTTTAAAACAGGAGTGCTCAACCCTGCTCCTGGAGACCTATGTTCCTGCTGAGTTCAGCTCCAACCCTGATCAAACACACCTGAACCAATTAATCAGGACCTAGACAGCCCTGGATAATTACAGGCAGGTGTGTTTGATGTGGGTTGCAACTGAAATCTGCAGGACGGTAGATCTCCAGGAGCAGGGTTGAGCACTCCTGGTTTCAAAGATATTTCTGTTCTCTTATTTGTAACCAAACGTTTGTAAGGCAATGACCAAATACTTTCCCAGTTATGTCTGGGTGTGCCTGCATATGCTGTTAGCAGACATGTTTCGTAGAGGGGGAACTGGAATTCCCGAAGGGAACAGAATCAACTGGCCCTGATATATGTCAAAAATAATCAAATTCAAATATCAAAATATTTTCCTAAATGTTTTAATAATATTTTTCTGTTTGCAGATTAATTTAGCTCTAATAACCTGGGTTACACTAGATCCGACAGCAGTAAGAAACCGAATGATGATTCGTGTAGCGGCAGTAATGAGGCAAATGAATGCTGGAAAATAGTAAATACTAAAAGAAAAGGAAGAAAACGAACAGTCCAGCTTACAGAACTAAAATGCCCATCAGTGCTTCACACCCCAGTCCAGCAGGTGACAGTAGAGCACCTTTAATGCTGATTCACCACAAAACATCTACAGAAGAAGAGTCCAGTGGAGGAGCTCCAGACTTCTGTTCTGTTTACTTTATGATTAAAGTGTTTGCAGTTCCCGTGTCTGAAATGGGCGAGATTAAACTACGTGTACAGTAATAAAGACAAAGAGCAGATCTTTAGTAACTTAATATAGTTTAGCTTCATTTGTATAATTGCTTATAAAGGCCTTTAAATGGTTATAATTCAGTAAGGACAGCGTGAAATTTACATCTTAATCCCTTTATCTTGCTGTGTACTATACCGTCTGAAAATATGAACTGATAAATAAGGAGAGAAATGTAATTAAGGACAGAATCATACCTGTTTGTGTATGAAATATCAGCTGAAATAACAAAGTCCAGCGTTCCTGATCGTTTCTGTAGAGGAATTTACAGTTGAGCCCCAATATATACTGAATAAAGGCAAGCAGCTGAAGTGTCCGTCAGATAAACAGTCTGGCAGCAAAAGGTTCAATATAAAAGCTGGAGTGTGTTGTCGTGATTTCTTCAGCACTGAACCTCCACACGAGTTGTTGGTCTTCTTTTCTTCTTCTAGTGTTTTATATCGGTTTGGCAACCCAACGAATAGGTGCATTACCGCCGCCTACTGATCTGGAGCGTAGATTGTGCATATTTGAGGAAGAAAGAAAACACTCAAGCTTAGATAAAAAAATAATAATACAATTTAAATAAATTTAAAAAACCTAGAAAAATGATATCCATTATTCCTGTGTCCCAAATATTTTGTTAAAATTTCCTGAATTCAAAAATTTGTTTTTTTAGAACACCAGTAATGGTTTCAAAATATACTAACCAACCACAGTCAGAGGAATGCTGGAGGGGTTGCGGAAATGTGGGTAATCACGCACATAGGTTTTGGGAATGTCCGAAGATACTTGCATTTTGGGAAGGGGTAAAGATTGAGATAATGAAAATTATGCACCTTTTACTATTTTTACTTTTATTATGTACCTTTTACTCCCCTGTTTTTCTTGCTTGAAGGGATACCCCAGGATAAATATAATAAAAACCAGAGATATATACTACATATACTTTTACTAAGTGCAAGAAAGACCATAACAATAAATTGGATGAAGCCACACCCTGCAACAATAGTACAGTGGATAGAAAAACTTGAATGTATATATAGAGTGGAGTATATAACTGCTCAACTTCAACTAAAACTGGATATTTTTAAACAAAGATGTGCACCTGTTACGTTGTATCTGAATAGGACATAGTATTTCTAGCTCCTCTGAAACTGAAAATATTGTATGATTTTTTTTTTTGTAAATTTTTATTTTATTTACATCTGCGGCTACTGTCGTTTTTTTTCTCTTAATAATCGATGCTGTCACTGAATGTTCTGTTCTGTAAAATGTTTTAATGTATAAAAATAAAGTAAATAAATAAATAAAATTTTTCCTGAATTCTTGATTGTCTAAGGAGCGTTGTGCATACCTTTCAGTGCAATGTAAATGAAAGATTTGTTAGACGAGTTATTATTAAAGCGATTATGTATGATGAACACAGATGGCAACAACAATTCCTCTAAATAGCTACCTAACATAAAGCTTGAATTTACATTAGACGTGATAACCATTGTAGTGGCAATTAAGCTCTCAGTGGTCAAGAAGACACATTCTTACTCAAAGTGTCTTTTAAGGTTTTATTCTTAGCAAAGAAGGTCACAATCTTACAGCAAGGACAGTTTCTGCAGAGTGAGACACTGGAAACAGAGTGTGCTCTCCCTTTCATCTGGTTTCTCCCCTGTACTGCTTACGAGGTCACTAAAGACAGACATGCTCCTGACCCTCAGTCACCATCAAGAGGTATAAACCACAGAAATTGCCAGTTAACTTTACATTATTATTGTTTCATACACTTAGTGAAATCTGTTAACCATTGTTTCAATCAGTTACAAATTACTAACACTCTTAATCACTAGTTCATCATTAATTCACCATCAACCGGAGGCGCAAAAGGGGGCTATGCATAGGGGCGCAACACATGGGGGCGCCATTGTGCCAAAACTACTTTTGAAAGTATCCTTAATAAAAGTTTCATATAATAAAAATAAATAAATATTTTTTGTTAAAAATGTTTATTTTGCACTTTATGTTAGTATAATAAGGTAATTTATTAAATAAAAAAACTATACCACCCCTCCCCCTCCATCGACCATTGGATTGATCCGTTGCAGCTGGATATTATTGCATTGCTCGGTTAGTCACATTCCATTCAAAATGGAGAGAAGAGTGAAGAGACGTGGAGCGCAAAATAGAAAGCGAAATAAACAACAAACAATGCCTTAAAATGAAAACTGCAATGACAAATAGGGTAATAAGAGATTGGTAAGCTTAACCCACACTTATATTGCCATACTTTTAATCAAATTCTAATGTTTTTAAGCCATATCTTTATTTATTAAGTACTCATTATCGCCCCCTAGTCAGTCCCTGGGCTTTTACAGATGAGGTGGTTTTGTCCAGACAGGGGGACTGTGACACACGACTGAAATCACACACTGCTATTATTACTATTTTATATACTTGATTATAAAGATTCTTAACCCTGCTAAAACTGACACTTTAACAAATAGTCAGAATATTCACATTTTTTTGGAACTAAGGTGTTTATTAATCGTTATGGAACCATCAAATCCATCAACATCCATTTCCCTGCTGAAAAATCCAGCTTAAACCAGCCTAGGCTGGTTGGCTGGTTTGAGCTGGTTGACCAGGCTGGTTTTAGAGGGGTTTTGGCCATTTCCAGGCTGGTTTCTAACCATTTAAAGCCTGGTCTGAAAAATGACCAGCTAAATCCAGCTTGACCAGCCTGGTTTAAGCTGGACATAGCTGGTTTTGGCTGGGCTCCCAGCCTGGCTAGGTTGGTCAAGCTGGTTTTAGCTGGTCATCTCCCAGACTGATCAGCTAAGACCAGCCTGGAAATGGCCAAAACGCCTCTAAAACCAGCCTGGTCGACCAGCTAAAACCAGCCAACAAGCCTAGGCTGGTTTAAGCTGTTTTTTTCAGTAGGGTATACATGTTTTTGTAATTGTATAATGTATCATATTGATACATCAGGCCTTTCTGTAACTTTTTTTAGCTCAATACTATTGAAATTTTTGTTACAAAAAAGCTTAAAAAAAACATTTTGATAAAATAGAACATTTCAGACATTTTGTCTCTGAATTTTTTTAACACTATACAGTATGCATGTGAGATGTAAAAGTTGAACCCGCATACTCCTCAGTAAATGTGCAGTCATCTGCCATCAACATATCATCCACAACATAGGATCCTGTTGTTGTTACAGCACTCTTAAGGCTGATTTATACTTCTGCGTCAAACGCACGCGTATGCTACAGCGTTGACGCATAGCCCTTCGCCGTGGCCGTCGGCGTCACTGACGTGCACCTCTCAAAAAATTTAACTACATGTCGCAACAACGCGTAGCGCAAGCTCTGTGATTGGTCGGCTTGGTGGCGCTGACGAGTCTGGGCGGGACCGAGAGCCGCACGAATGGCGCGAGCCCAATGGAGCGATTGTTCACAAGTGTGGAGTCCCGTGAAGGAGCTCCGGATGGAAAGTTTTGTTTTGTGTTTACCTCATTGCACGTCCGCCAGTTCCTGCCTCAAAATGAGCGAGTTTGAGCCACTTGTACATCCAGGAAGTGTTCAGGAAAAGCAATACAGCAGCGGAGAAACTCGACACAGAGGAACATTAACACCTCACTGAAAACTAGCGTTTAGGAAGTGTTAATTCAGACCAACAGAGACAGCGCGCAGAAGTATAAATGCACAGCTACGCGCGTTGCATTCGCCGTGGGTTACGCCTGTCACTTGACGCAGAAGTATAAACCTGGCTTTAGGCCTCGTTAACACTAGTGCGTTTTCAGTTTTAAAACGGCATTTTAGAATAAAAAAAAAACAATCTGCGTCCACACTAGCGTTTCTGAACATATCTCCGTCCACACTACGCCACCAAAAACGTATATCACTTGACCATTCGCGCACTTTTGGTATGCGCGTTCTAGTATAAACAGGAAGCATGTGTCTCGCACGGCATTTGGTTATTGTTTGTCAACAAAAACCTGCTGAACAATGAACACAATGGCAAAGAAAGCAAGAGGTATTTTTGTGGACAGACGACGAGGTCGAGTTGTTACTAAACGTAACAAATGAATAACTGCACAATGACGCCTAAAACAGACAATATTGCAAGCAACGCTCCCATTTCTGTGTCCGTGTTGTTGTTTTACAGTTAAGGCTGGTCTGCTGTCTTCAGGTAGCGTTAAAGCCATGTGTTATAATCATGTGATAAGGGCTTGACGAATAAGGGAAGGATACGCAATGACACAAAAGCCCCAATCAGGTAGCAAATCTCAGCAGCCCTGCCTCCGTTTTCAGATGTCTCCGTTTTCTCCTATCCACATTAGCTATGTTTCCATCCACCTATTTTTATGCGCATTTTGCACGTGCATAAAAAAAAGGTTGATGGAAATGTCGTAAAACATTGTAAAACATCGGCAATGTTATTTTGGTCATTTTAAAACGCCTTACCGTTTCAGTATTAGTGTTTTTACATTATTAACAACCTCCAGAATCAAGAGCATCTGTGCTCCGTGTCTGACACCTTTAAACGTCACCGCGCATTCATTGCAGGACTGCTTTCTGAGGCGCAAGTCATTTATTAGATAGAGAACAGATTGACGCAGCTTCGCCTACTGCAGCAAATTCCGTTTTTACTGTTGATATTTGGCGCCAGTTAATCAGGAAGTGACGATTTTGTTCGCTTTGACTCGTTGGATGGAAACGCTACTTTATTCGCAGGTCTTTAATGTGATAATCCAGTTTTGTGCATAAAGTTCAATCGCATTTTTGGATGGAAACCTAGCTACTGAAACGGAGCAGCAGCATTTTAGAATGAAAAAGACCTCTCCGGCGT
This sequence comes from Danio rerio, assembly GCF_052040795.2. Classification (NCBI taxonomy): domain Eukaryota; kingdom Metazoa; phylum Chordata; class Actinopteri; order Cypriniformes; family Danionidae; genus Danio; species Danio rerio. Next base: position 6,281,963 of record NC_141023.1, read on the forward strand.
TTCCAATACGCTCCGTTTTAGGCACTTGAAAACTCCGGCGTAGTTAGGAGGGATGGTGTAACCGTAGCAAAACTTATGCGTTTTCAAACTAAATCGCATTAGTGTAAACGGGGCCTTAAACATACATCACATTTAGACTCTTCTCTCAATTTTCATGCAAACGATCTCTCTTTTAAGATTGACTACAGAACATATCAACCCATGCAGTTTGCTGTTTTTGTTTGGACAGACCCAAAATTCATACAAGCAAGCAAATAGTGATTTTACTCTCAAAATGTCAAGTTTGTTAAATTCTTCAATTTGTTTACGGGGTTTTATAATGTTCACATAGCTATCGCTATCATCAAAGTCATAGGCTTCGTCCGAAACTGCATACTTCCATACTATATAGTACGCTAAAATCAGTATGCAAGCCGAGTAGTATGTCTGAATTCCTAGAATTCGAAAATCTGTATGCGAGAAGTACCCGAATAACTTACTACTTCAGATTCTGGAGTGCGTATCCCATGCACGCTGCGCTATCCCATGATGCCCCGCGAGCGAATTCATGAATGGGAGTAAAGCGACGCAACTGACGCAAGTAGGTCACGTGACCATGACAAAATGGCGAATGTAGTACGTCCGAATTCCATTTATACTTTTCACATTCATACTGTATAGAACGTACTTTTCTAACTGCCGAGTAGTACGTTTAAATTCAAATGCAGTACCTACTGAGTAGTCGTCGGTTTCGGACACAGTTATAGTCAAAATCATGTGATGTTGACGCTGTAACCAGTCTGCCCACTGACCATGATACAAATCTAAATACGCATGGCAAACAGCATAATATCATTAGACCTATCCCTAGTACAGGCAACACTACAGTGCAGGCCATATAGATCCAATCTCCCCATTTGAATGACAAACCAGTCTAGCCATGAACTGCTCGCTCTTTTAGGCACTTTTACTGACATTCTCATGTAGGCTACAGTGTCACAACTGGTTTTGCTATAATTAGGTTAACGAAAACAGCAGAACATTCAGGGATAATAATAGCAACATCAGTGTGGTTCGTCTCAATCCACACACTCCACGCACTTGGAATCGATGCCAACGAATCTTCTCATCCATCTTCAGCTTTGATGATGTTCAAGCAGAGCAATTCGACTCTCTTTTCTTGCTCCCTTTCTTTCGCCGGTCTGTGCTTTTGTTGGTGTTAAACTCAAAAGTTACAGCTTCACACACACACCTCTTGACTGTGTTGTTGTTTCTCCACAGCTGTGACCTTGCTTCACGCAGATAGCAACTCGCTGTTTTCTTCAGACAGCTTCAGAGCCCCTCTTTCTATCCTACTCCCTCGTGTATCCTCCTCAGGTCATGGAATCCCTTCTGCCGTGGCTAGCATGAACCCATATCGCCCTCTCTGCGACCCTCAGTGGTCAGTAGCACTTGGAACGGACCCAACCAGCGCTTCGCTCTCCAGCTCTTTCTCCTCAGGGCTCAAATCACCACGAAATCACCCGGCCTCAAACTTTGCATCGGTGTCTCAGCAGCCTTCCCCCGTGCAGCCTTTACCTGTACACAAACATCAGACAACACAAGACATTTCTTTACAATAACTCAACATGTCGTTCTCACACACATCTGTTGATGAGGGAGGGGGCTGTTTTCCCCCATTCACACCTACACGTGGTGGTTTGCCAAAGAGAATTTCAAACGGGCTCAAATTCATTTTTGGTCTTTTTCTCATTCTCGTATACATCAGGACAATGGGTAGAGCTTGAACCCATATGTCCCAACATTTTGCCAAGTTGTTTTTCAGTGTACTATTTTTTCTTCCAACTGCTCCACCTGAAGATGGATGGTAACAGCAGTGTGTTCTCAGATCAATTCCCAAATATTGGCCCACTTGTTTGATTGCTTCATTAACAAAATGAGTAACGTTATCTGAACTTAATTTTTGTGGAATCCCCCATCTCGGTACAATTTGGCTCAATCCCAATTCTACCCCTCAGCCCTTCCCCTTACCCCTCGTTTTGCATGTGCCCGTGAAGGGGTAGTGGTGTCCCAATTCTCTAGCTTAAGGCGTAGGGCTAAGGACAAGGGGTATACACCCCTTCAAACGAAGATTTTTCAGGACCACACTCGAAACCAAGGGGTAGGAAAAATTTCCCAGAATACACCAGCTCAAGCTGCACCCGGAAGTAAGAAGGTCCACTACTTAGTATTTTTGTCATTATTACAAATTTTTTACAACAAACAAACAAACACATGTTTTAATATAATCATAACCGCGTACGTGTTTTACCGTTATGCTTAAAAAAAAAACAAAAAAAAAACCGCTAAAATAAAAACCGCTAAATTTTGCGATCCCTATAATCCCTAATAATAACTCCTGTACAGCAGTCCCTCAACATTCTGATGACACTAGAATCTCCTGTCAGTAATGTCTAGTGCAGGGGTCACCAACCCTATTCCAGGAGAGCTACCTTCCTGCAGATTTTAGTTGCAACCCTGACCAAACACACCTGTTTGTAATTATCAAGTGCTCCTTTAGGTACTATTAATTGGTTCGGGTGTGTTTGATCAGGGTTGGGACTGATTTCTGCAGGAAGGTAGCTCTCCAGGAACAGGGTTGGTGACCCCTGGTCTAGTGGCTGTCAATGGGCTTTTTACAGTGTCTGCTATAATGTTCTGCTGTTTTTTGGTGTGTTTACATTGATGAATATGGCCACTGTGTAAATACACAGTACACTTACGATCTTATCGCCACATTAGATCGTTATGATAACATAATATATGGCTTCAGTGATTTCCTGAAAATAAAAAACAAAGATAACGCAACTGGAATCACTACAGTAGTTGCCATCATCTGAACTCATATGACGCAAGAGATCGCGAGGACATATGATGATGTGTGCAGGTCTTAGGGGTCAATTTTGAAGCCCTTCCCCTTAACCCTCGGTTGCAAGGGCATAAAACCAAATTCACGTGTGTAAAATATTTATTTATATTCACAAAAAAAATTTCACGTGCACAAAATTAAATTACATTTTTCATAAAATAGGTTTCACAAATGCAAAACACCATTTGCAAATGTTTAAGAGTGTACAAAAAGTTTTGAATGTTTAAAACTCGCGAGTTCATCCTGAATGAGAATGTGCAAATCCTCTTTCACGTACGACTCCCCCTGGATACGTGTGTGTATTTTTGAGACTTTCCTGGCAGAGTCAGGGCAACTCGTACCTTTCAGCCAATCAGATGAGAGCTGTAGTCGATGACACCCACTCTGCGCTCTATATGCGCAGACTGTTCCTCTCCAGCATTTTTGAAAGGTGCACGTTAGCTACCAGTGTGGTGATGGCCCAAGTCACAGTGAAAACCTTTTAAGTGGCCAATTAAATGCCCAGAATTTATCAATTTTCTTTTAGTATTAAACAAGGAATGTATCTCTTACCAGAGAGTCCAGATGCCACTTGAGTTCCTTTTTCACAGACGTCAGTGGGGTTCCTCTCCGGGCCCAGCGGTCGGCCCCTCAACCGAATGGGGCAGGGCTATGATACAAAGTCCCAGGATGATCAGTTTATCGATTCATTGTTGCAGCGCTAATATTTAACAGTACTCTGATAAATATATGACATCATTTTTATTGTGGATATAAGCTGCTGTGATGCGTATTAAGTTTGTTTAAAGTGGCGAACCGAGGACTCGAGAGATGAACAGATCCAATCTTTTTCCAGCTCTGACTAGATATGATAGGCTTCTGTCTTGCAGGTGATGAACAAACAACTCAAACCTGATAGAAGACTCGAAAAAACAACTAATCTCCTCCTCCATCTGCACAAATGTGTGCAAATGAACGAACCACTCATCGAGAGGACTCATCAAATGAACGAATCATTACAGAATGACCCATCACTATGAGTTACTGTAGTATAACTGCATGTCCAGTATAAACACTTGACTGGTATACATTCCCATGTTACTGGCCATTGGCAGATTTGGCAGGAAATAAGTTTTGGGCTCTGGTTACACAGTATTTTACACATGCTTTAATTCATGCCATTCAGGCCGTTCCTTAAAGGGTCACGAAACACCAAAACACATGTTTTGAGCTGTTGACAGTCGTATATGTGTCCCACACTGCTAAAAACACTATTAGGACACCTATATTTCACTAAAAAGTGTAAATTGGTTGTTTTTGCGTTATTTCAAGCAAATTCGTACTTCCTGTTTGAAACGAATTTTTGAAGCTGCGTCACGGTCACGACATAATAGCGTGTATTCCAGCGTGCAGACTGGACGTCTGTGCCAGAGTGTGTCTTATTACGTCTTACAGTGTGATGCATTAATGCATGAGTAAGGCTTGGTTCAAACCAATCAGCGCGCTCTATTGTGCAACTTCATTAATATTCATTACTGTCACAGTGTTTAGACGACAGAGACGCCACGTTGTGTTGGCACAACAAGCGTGAAGTGTTGCTTTTATTGTTTGCTGCAGTTAGGCTTTGTATTTATTTTCTCTCTGTGAGAGCTCATCTGGACACTCGTGTGGATTAACAGTGTACGCGACGCTCGACAACAATAACTTACGTGTCTAAGGAGGATTATCGTTTACCTGAGAGCTGTTCTCGTCTGCAAACGCTGAGATCCGGATTCGCTTGTAGTATTCTCTTCATAAAGACGCGGCTCTAGTTGCTGGTGATTGTCCTGTCTCTACAGATTTGGTAAGTGAGCGACCAGTGCTCTTTGTTTATTCAGTTTGTTCGTATCGAACAAACTATTGCACAGAGTGTAAACATGTTAGCACTACAACCAAACTTTAACCTCATGTAGGGTTTTTACCGTATTTAGTGACCGGAATAACACACGCGGCTTTCTGACGCTACCTGCCGAGTGCATCTAAGTTTCCGGGAAATGTGGAGGGGGTTTTTTCTCTCATTCGCCGTGCGGTATAAAACATTGCATGAAAATACACGCTTAGAGCAGCTCCTCGAATCAAATATCTCGTTTGTCGCGAGGGGCATGAATGAATTCCCTGAATGAAAGAGCCAAACTGCAGTTAAAGTCCACCATTTAATAATTTGACAAATAATTCGTCAACAGATGTCCATGTGAACACCATCACGTGTGTGTGTTTTGACTCTGAAACTCGCGCGTGCCAAAATAGACACTCCCACACCATCCCACTATAGTTCCTCCGACACTCCCCCCTAAACAGAGCTGGACACGCCCACTTTTCTGACTTTTTCCAAAGTAGAGGTGTGAAAACACCCTGCTGAAACAAGGGGGTTTCATGGCCCTTTAAGATGCAACCACTGTGTAAAACTCTAGACACTGATCTCATGTCTCTGGTTTCTCTCCAGTGTGAATCCTCTGGTGTATTTTCAGTTGTACTGACTGACTGAAACTCTTGTCGCAGTGTGAACACATGTACGGTTTCTCTCCAGTGTGAATCCTCTCATGTCTTTTTAGATGTCCTGAACGACTGAAACTCTTGTTGCAGTATGAACATATGTACGGTTTCTCTCCAGTGTGAATCCTCTCATGCGTTTTCAATTTTTCAGCCGTGCGAAAGGTCTTCTCGCACTCAAAGCACATGTACTCTCTCACACCGGAGTGGATCTTCTCATGTCTTCTTAAACTACCTTGATCTGAGAAACAGTTTGCACACACAGAGCATGAATAAGGCTTCTCCTCTGCGTGAACTTTAAGATGCCTCTTCAGCCCCATAGACCTCAAAAATGTTTTGCTGCATTGATCACACTTGTGTGTTTTCTCTCCAGTGTGGATCAACATGTGTTTATTAAAGTTTCCTGAGTTTCTGAAACTCGTCCCACACTGAGAGCAAGTGAATGGTTTCTCTCCGGTGTGGATCCTCATGTGATTCCTGAGACTGTCTTTGTCTGCCAGACTCTTCCCACACTGAGTGCAGGAGACACGTTTTTTGTTTTTTCTCTTCAGTGAGTGAGCTTCTCTCGGTTTGACATGATGCTGTGCCTCCTCCATTTAGCCTGAAATAAAAACAGCATTTTAAATAGATGGTTAAAAAAGTGAAAGTACACAAAAACTACATGAAATCATGATCACTTTGGTGACCTTTTTGAAAATCTTGTTCCTAAATCAATGGACTCTTGCTCTCATATGCTCTCTTTGGGGCTGTTTCATAAGTCGTTTATAAAAGCGGGGATTAAAGTCAAAAACCTGACTTCAATGAGCGGAGCTAAACGTCCACGCTTAAATTGGTTTAATAACAGCAAGTTGAAGATCATTTAATCTAACTGCGTAAAAATCATGCTGGATAAGTTGGCGGTTCATTTCGCTGTGGCAACCCCGGATTAATAAAGGGACTACGCCGAAAAGAAAACGAATATCTAATGTTTTTCTACATGAACAGATTCATTGTTATTTCCACCACCGCCCTGTCATTTCCATCACCACATACCATTTTTTTAAATATTTAAAAAGTTCTAATCACACATTCAAGATTGTTGCTATATCTCCTCATGCCTATAAGACTTATTGTTTTTTTAATAAAAAAAATGTTAAATATTAAATTTTTATAATCCGGGCATATAAAAAAACTAGATTCTTAAAGTTTGAGAACAAACTTTGAGGCTGGCTTGTGAAAGCCTGATGATTGATAGATAGATAGATAGATAGATAGATAGATAGATAGATAGATAGATAGATAGATAGATAGATAGATAGATAGATAGATAGATAGATAGATAGATAGATAGATAGATAGATAGATAGATAGATAGATAGAGTTATGAGCTCACAAAGTTTGACCCAATTTAAAGTCAATGAGTCTTTTGCAGTGGAAGTCTATGGGACAGTTTCTAGGGTCCCAAAAGTGGTTGCTAGGGTGTGGCCAGAAAGTTAAAAGCTCATCAGTTATTGGCAGTTAGGTGGTCTGAGTTAAATGAGCCCAGCTAGAAGTCTGTAGGACAGTCTGATGCAGAGTTATGAGGTCACAAAGTTTGGTGCAATGTTAAGTCAATGGGATTTTTCCGAGGGTCCCGGGACGTTTTTCAGAAAAACGAAAGTCGGATCAGACCAAAAAGATATAGCAACCCGAGTCAGACCAGTTTGGAGGTCTGGTGTGAGTTTGGTGGTCATAGCTCGAAAGCTCTAGGAGGAGATAGAGTTTAATTTTTAGTCTCAGAAGAAAAATAGGATAACAATAGTCTGGCTTGCTACACAAGCCAGCCTAATTATACAAGCCCGAAATTTGGCCAAAAGCTGTATTTAGATGCGTTAGATTTTGTTGCTATATCTTTAAGGTTTTTCAGACTTATAGTTTTCCAATAAATAATTTTTAAGCATTATTTTTCTCATTTTTGACTTAAACTCCATATTTTTTACTGATATGGCAAGCCATTTTGCATGTATCACTTTCACACTTAAGCATTGTATTTTCAAAAAAATACAGCAAGCCATTTTTACATATGTTCATTCCCTTAGTCCCTTTATTAATCAGGGGTCGCCACAACGGAATGAACTGCCAACTTATCCAGCATTTGTTTTACACAGCGAATGCCCTTCCAGCCGCAACCCAACACCAGGAATACATAATGTTCAAGTCCAGTTTTTGACACTCATAAAGACTGTCATAGAAACATCGGGGTTGATTAAGATCACTCATATTACCAAGAAGCTTTGATGTATCATCACTAACCTGTCAAATGTCCCCATAGCAATAAAACAGTATAACCTAGCAACCATTTAAAAATAGCAATATCTCTACATCAGAACATCGTAGGGACCTGGGCATTGGCTTGTTTGACTCATGTTAGCAAATGGGACTTCGTGTACCATGCATGGTAACAATGATAATGGAAGCCAAGTGCTAATAACGTTTAGCTACATGCTATGAATAATTATTTAAATGCAATAACATATGCTAGAAATGCCTACTAAGTATTAGCATTTGATCAAACATGTACATGAGCCTTGCCATTTAGCAACTGCTTAGCAACCACTTAACAATGCCATAATTGTTTTAGCAACTGCCTAGCAACTGCCTAGCAACCACTTAGCAACCGCCGCCGTGCTTCCTGCCAACTGCCATTCCCAGTCCTAGCGCAGTCATGTTGGCTTTCTCAAGCCAACATCAAAGTTTATCAATAAACTTTAGGTTCTAGTTAATGATTTAAATCACACTGAACTAAGCTAAACTGAACTGAACTTAAACACTAAAACTGAACTACACTATTCCAGTTACTATGACCATTTATGGGAAGCTGCTTTGGCACAATCTACATTGTAAAAGCGCTATACAAATAAAGCGGAATTGAATTGAAATAAGCTGTATATTGAGATGTGATGGAATTGACATTTGTTTAATTCACAATGTGATTTTTTTTTTAAATACTAACAATTTCTTTTCATATCCAAGTTTGTCCTCTTACAGATCTTAAAACTAGACAAATAGTTTAAACTTATGAGGCTATCCCTGCTGAAAAATCCAGCTTAAACCAGCCTAGGATGGTGGGCTGGTTTTAGCTGATCGACCAGCCTGGTTTTAGAGGGGTTTTGACCACTTTCAGACTCGTTTTAGCTGGTCAGGCTGGGAGATGACCAGCTAAAACCAGCTTGACCAGCCTAGCCAGGCTGGGAGCCCAGCCAAAACCAGCTACGTCCAGCTTAAACCAGGATGGTCAAGCTGGTTTTAGCTGGTCACTTTCCAGCCTGACCAGCTAAGACCAGGCTGGAAATGGCTGTAAACCAGCTTGGAAGTGGCCAAAAACCCTGTAAAACCAGGCTGGTCGACTAGCTAAAGGGATGCTACATTAATTTTGAACAAGTTCATTTTACTTAACTTCACAAGGCTAAAAGTGCCCGTAGTTGAACAATTGCCCACTCAGTAATGAGTTAATGATGTGTAATAGTAAATTACTATACTAAAGAAAATGAAGACAACTAGCAGTCTAGCTTACAGAATTCAAATGTTAATTAGTGCTTCACATCCGAGTAAGGGGAAGCTGCAGGCCCGGAGACCCAACTGCACGCTCAGACCTGCACTTCCAGACCAGACAGTGCCCCCTGCTGTTGGGTTGGGTGAAGCAGCAGGTACGGAGACACAACTGCACACTCAGACCAGCACTTTCAAGCAAGTAGCAACATCGGAAACGCTAGTAAGGTTATTGATTATTAAAGCGATTCCTGAAAATTACCAAGTTTTATGGCATAAATCAATGTGGTGTAAAATATTACACTAACAAACAATTATTTCAGTGTTAGATTTGATCAAAATTAGTGTCAAAAGAGCATTATTTTATGATATTTACAGCTTGCACTTATTTTATGTATTATTGTACTATTCTGGGACAATTTTCTAACAATGTTTTCTGGCAAAATAAAAAAAAACTTTAAAGTAAAAATGTTAAAATAAAATGTAGGCTATAGCACAATTATTAAAAGTAGAGCACCTTTAATGTTGGTTCACCAGCCGCCAAAAACCTAGAGGAGTCCCGTGGAGGAGCTCCAGACTTCTGTTGCGTTTACTTTATGATTAGATTTTGCAGTTCCAGTGTCTAAATGGGCAGGTTTGAGCTACGAGTAAATCTTTAGTAACTTAATATAATTTAGCTTAATTTGTACTTGCTAATAACAGACTCAGGGTTATAATTCAGTCAGGACAGCGTGAAATGTACATCTTAATCCTTTTATCTTACTTTTGTGCAATACCCTCTGAAGATATGAACTGATAAATAAAGAGAGAATCATAAACAAGGAGAGAATCATACCTGTTTGTGTATGAAATATCAGCTGAAATAAAGTCCAGCGTTCCTGATCGCTTCTGTAGAGGAATTTACAGTTGAGCCCCAATATATACTGAATAAAAGCAAGCAGCTGAAGTGTCCGTCAGATAAACAGTCTGGCAGCAGAAGGTTCAATATAAAAGCTGGAGTGTGTTGTCGTGATTTCTTCAGCACTGAACCTCCACACGAGTTTTCCTTGCTCTGAGCTTTTACTCGGATAATGCCTCTGCTAACTGTGTGCTCAGCACTACTGCCATCTAGAGGACAATAACAGCAGCATCCACTAATCGCCACATCCCCTTTCATTAGAGAGAGAACATCATCTGCAGAGCACAAACAACCGAAATACAACATAAAACTCTCTAATTGTGACTAAAAGACATTTTCAGACAAAAAAAAATGTCACCTTAACACATTGCACACTACAATGCACCAGTTTTCTGTAGTAAAAACTATACTCAATGGTTCATCAGTTCATGACAGCTAATAGTACAACATGATGTACAGCAATCATTAAAAAACACAGTAGGCCTACTATTTAAATAAAAATATAATACACTTTACGAATATTTCAGAAAATTACTGTAGGATCAATCATATGGTTAGACACAGTCTTATAAATTAGTTTGATCAGGTTTCTTCATCTGTGATAATAATATAAGAGATTATCATTGATTTCTGGAGAAAAGAAAACAACAATGAATATAGCGCTCCCCTGTTATATTTAAGTTGGTTATTTTCTGATCAATCCTAGGGGAACGGTTATTTTCAGGTTTTATTTCTTGCAACCTTAAAATAACCTTTAAAAGGTTCAATTTTGGGCCCAGCTCTTTTCTCTATCTACATGCTTCCCTTGGCGGCAATTTGTAAGAAGCATAATGTAAGCTACCACCTCTGTGCTGATGATACTCAGCTTTACTTGCCTATAAAAATGGGGGAAAATTCTGTTTTACAGTCCTTTTTCACCTGTTTTAACGAGATTAAGGAATGGCTGGCTGGTAATTTCTTACACTTGAATGAATCAAAAACTGAAGTAGTAGTGTTTGGTCCTCCGAGTGTCTGTGAATCTACAATTAATAAATTAGGGTCGATCAAGCCTAAGGTCCACAGTCACGTAAAAAATCTTGGAGTTACTTTTGACACTGAGTTAAAGTTTGACAAGCAAATAAACTCAGTCGTCAAAAGTGGTTTTTATCAATTAAGGAACATTGCCAAATTGAAGCCTTTTCTTTCTTTTAAAGAGCTGGAAACTGTCATTAATGTTTTTATTATGTCAAGACTGGACTACTGCAACTCTTTGTATTCTGGAGTTTCACAGGCATCAATAGCACGCCTGCAGCTGGTTCAAAATGCAGCTGCTAGGCTTTTAACTGGGACAAAAAAATTCTCTAGTATCTCACCAGTTTTATTGTCTCTTCACTGGCTCCCAGTCCAATTTAGAATTCAATATAAGTTATTGCTTCTAGTTTTTAAAAGTTTGAATGGTCTGGCACCGACTTACATTTCTGAGCTTCTTCACTGGCACACTTCATTTAGAAATCGAGAGGCGTCAGGGCTTTTTCTGCTGCAGCCCCCCGACTGTGGAATGGTTACAGATCCGGTCATGTTCTTCACTTGGTGCTTTTAAGTCTCATCTAAAAAATCACCTTCTGTCTCTTGCCTTTGATTGTAATTAATTTTAATCTGTTTTATATATTTTGCAATTTTTTTATATATAGGTATAGATTTTGTATGCTGGTCGTTTTGTAAAGCACTTTGGTCAACATCTGATGTTTTTAAATGTGCTCTATAAATAAAGCAAACAAACAAACAAACAAATAACCTAGAATGTTGCAGGATGGTTATTTTAACTTGCCTAAAATAACCATGATGGAACATTCCGTGTATGTAAGGTTATGTTTAAATAACCTTTAATCTGGGAACGTTATATGGTTGCAGAAATAAATAAATAAAGTAATTATAAGGGAATATTCTGTATGCTATTGGTTAAGTGTTCATAACTGTGGAAATCTACAGTGTAATCCCTGCTGAAAAATCCAGCTTAAACCAGCCTAGGCTGGTTGGCTGGTTTTAGCTGGTCGATCAGGCTGGTTTTAGAGGGGTTTTGGCCCTTTCCAGGCTGGTTTCCAGCCATTTCCGGCCTGGTCTTAGCTGGTCAGGCTGGAAAATGACCAGCTAAATCCAGCTAAAACCAGCTTGACCAGCCTGGTTTAAGCTGGACATAGCTGGTTTTGGCTGGGCTCCCAGCCTGGCTAAGCTGGTCAAGCCGGTTTTAGCTGGTCATCTCCCAGCCTGACCAGCTAAGACCAGGCTGGAAATGGCTGGAAACCAGCCTGGAAATGGCCAAAACCCCTCTAAAACCAGCCTGGTCGACCAGCTAAAACCAGCCAACCAGCCTAGGCTGGTTTAAGCTGTTTTTTTCAGCAGGGATGTAATAATATAAGGCAGCCCAGGTATACATAGAGATGGCTTCGTAATAGATTATATACACTCAAATTCCAGACTCTGGCAGAGGCTTGAATATTATTATCATTATTTGTGTTGCTGTATTTACTTGAACGCAGCTTCTCATCTTTGACGTTTGAGTTCGCGCGTCCGCCATGTTTGTTTGTTTGTTTGTTTACACCCCATAAATTGGGGTGTACACCCCAATTCGTGTAGCGGCAGTAATGGAGCAAATGTATGGTGTAAAATACTACACTAAAATATTAAAAATATCAGACGTTTACACTAGTGCTGCACATTTTTAGTCAAATAAATTTTTGTTTGTCCTGAAAAAAAAAAATCAGGCATTTTTTTACAGACGCGTACTGTGGTTGTTAGTGGTCAGCTGATTCATTCACACTTTATTTTGATGGTCCGTGCTTTGAATTTAGGTTACACTGTATACATGCCAACTAATTCTCATTAGATTATCAGTGGGTTAGGGTTGACGTGTAAATTAACCCACATTAGATTTCTGGCCACACAATAACTTTTCTCTCGGCCCAAGTATACCGCAAAGAATGACGGTTCTGAAGTGGCCCCATAACTGGATTAAAGACCACAAATGGGCCTTAACGGTCCGAATCACAGCCAATTTATTACCCTTAACTAGGCCCACATGGAATATGCGCCTGCAGAATTCTGCTGATTTTTAGCCCATCATTAATTCTGTTTATTTACTTAATTAAATGTGTGTAAATTTATATTTATTCAGTTTTAAATTAATTTCAGTAATATTACTGACTAATATGAAAGTGCTGAAAGATGGATCAGCTGTTTTTAAATGGCAGAATCTCGATACATTGCATTCACTGCGTGTTCAGCGCAAATGGCCACTAAATGTAAAATTTCTGTTGCTCATTTCGCAGGAAGACGATGAAGGGTCTTGTGTTAAACCCAATGAGCCTTACATTAAAAAAATAGAGCAAGGGTGTTCCTTTGGTGACATCGCTTTGACTCACGCTGAAAATGGCGGACGTAAAAACAACAAACTGAGGATATGGTAACGCGGAAAAGCTGTTGGTGGGCGGGGGGACCGCACTCCTAAGTCAAGTTGAGGTCAGTCTGGAAACCGCTCCAATTGGTCCACCGTGTGTGTTTATATCACCCCAAAATGACGGTCTATACACTATACTTACATCTGTCCAAACAGCTTGAAAAGTATATTTAAAGGCGCCCTTTAACATTCATTCATTCATTTTCTTTTTGGCTTAGTCCCTTTATTAATCCGGGGTTGCCACAGCAGAATGAACCGCCAACTTATCCAGCATGTTTTTATGCAGCGGATGCCCTTCCAGCCACAACCCATCTCTGGGAAACATCCACATACACACTCAAACACTACGGACAATTTAGCCTACTGTAACTACCCACTTCCCCTGTACCGCATGTCTTTGGACTGTGGGGGAAACCTGAGCACCCGGAGGAAACCGACGCGAACGAAGAAAAAACATGTAAACTCCACACAGAAATGCCAACTGAGCCAGCTGAGGCTCTAACCAGCGACCTTCTTGCTGTGAGGCGACAGCACTACCTACTGCGCTACTGTGTCGCCTGCCCTATAACATATAATAGATAATATAAATTCATATTCATTGCAGCATCAAACTCAAAATATGTTAATTATTGAGGAAATAAACTTAAAATAAAGTTAGAAAGGTTGCAAATATAAACTTTCCTTAATAAACGATAGCATACTCCTATTGTAAATAACTTAAACGTAATCATTGTCAAACTCAGAAAGCAGTTCAGCATTGAAAGAAACGTTTGGGCACATGCTCAGTAATTTAAAGGGTCACGAAACCCCAAAAGACATTTCTTGACATGTTGACAGTCATATATGTGTCCCACGCTGCTAAAAACACTATAAGGATACATAGCTAGCAATTGAAAATGGATTGCTTTTGCGTTGTTTAGATCGTTCTACCTGTTTAAAAAAGAAATTTTGAAGTTGCGTCACGGCCATGCGATCATTGAGTAAATTCCAGCGTGGACATTGGATGTCTGTACCGGCTGGTACCAAGTGATGTCATTAAATTTTTAGCACATCTGTGCATCAATTCATGAGAAAGACTTGGTTTGACCAATCAGCGTGCTCTATTGTAAACGAGATACAACTTCATTAACATGCATGATACGCATGACCTGTTACAGTGTTCAGACGGCAGAGACGACACATTGTGTTGCCAAATGTAATTCAAACTAGAAGAAGAATTGTTTGGAGACTAGTGATGGGTTGCTCATGAACGATTCGTTCATTTTGAGCGAATCTTCAATATGACTCGGGAACTACGAGTCCTCTCAGGGAGTGATTCGTTCATCCGCGCGTGCGCATATTTGTGCAGGTGGTATCGTTCATTTAAAGTCTTTTGAGTCTTTCGTTGCGGAAAGGCAGAAGCCAATCATATGCGTTTAGAGCTGGAAAAAGAATTGAACCGTTCATCTCTCGAGTTCTCTATCGGGTCTGAGTCATTCGTTAATCACGGGCCAATCATATGCATTTAGAGCCGGAAAAAGAATTTAATTGAAAGGTGATCTAATTATCATGGCTCCTATCGACTCAGACAGTGTACATTGGTTAAGATTATATGTGACTGTCATTGTAACGTGAACGAACCACTGACATTTGAAGACATGAAGAGTTGAGCTGAGCAAAGACACAACAATACCTTCATAGACAAAAGAGCAGGTAAACACTGAATTATTATGTTCTCCTTCCTATAGTTTTCTATTTATGACTTATTTTGTCGTGTGATCAACCTTTTGGGCTAGTTGTAGATGTGTTTGGAAGCAATTCGTATCATTTAAATAATATTTTGGCAAATTGAACCAAATAAACGAAATTACTCGAAAAAAGATTCATTCATCTCGATGAACGAGACTCAATGATCCGAGTCAGTAAAATGGTCCGAACTTCCCATCACTATTGGAGACATGGGTCGTCAGTGTTGTGTTTATAAATGTGCCGCAACTGAGGTTGGGGGGTTGTCATGGCCCTTTAATAGTCTAAGGCTGTACTCACACTAGGTACAGTTGCCTCGAACCGGGCCAAAGCACGCTTGTCCCCCCTCCCGTCTTCCCCGACGGCCCGCACTCACACCACAAACGGGCCTCGGCACGCTTACGTCATTGCTGCTGCGCTGTTCGGTGAGAAGCGCTCTCTCCACTCAGCAGCACAGTGGAGATTTCTCTAGTTTTATCGTTTCAGTCGTTTGTTATGCAGTGACATGCAGTCAAATATTTCGCCAAACAGTCCTTAGGGATGCGGCGACACGCAGTCAGATATTTCGCCGAACAGCCTTCACTGTAAACAACAACACGGACACCGAAATGGGAGCGTTGTTTGCACGATTGTCTGTGTTTAGTCGCCATCTTCAGTTATTCATTTGTTACGTTTAGTAACACCTCGACCTCGTCGTCTGTCCACAACAATACCTCTCTTGCTTTCTTTGCCATCGCGTTCATTGTTCAACCGGTATTTGTTGACTAACAACAACCAAATGCCGAGCTAGACGCATGCTTCCTGTTTATACTAGAACGCGTATACCCAGAGTGCGCTAATGGTCACGTGATATACGTTTTTGGTGGCGTAGTGTGGACGGTAGGGCTGTAACGATACACGATATAAAATCGAAATCGCGACACTCAGATCTACGATCCTGTGTCGCGGTGTGATAAGGGAGAATCGCGACACACCCCGTGACTACCTTTCCAATAACGTCACGCGTGCCTGCAAAAGTTGAGCTAGTTGAAGAAGAACGTGAGGAAACACTTTTTTTCCGCTCGACATTACGATCACGGCTCCGTTTAAGCCCTCGCAATTAGCGTTTAACCGGGAGAGCTCGCACGGAGCTTTTAGTAAGGGACTGTGTGTCAGGAATATCAAAAACAAAACCAACTTAACCCCGCTTGACAACCGACAACGGCAGAAACATTGCCAGTGCTGTCAAAGCATTGTTGTTAATGTGGCTGCGCAGAGAGGGATGGGCGTTCACCAGATGCCCCGACTCCTCTGCAGAGGAAACTTTTGTGTAACCGTGCTGTGCGCTTTCTGTTTGAACCTTTGAGAGTTAACGTTACGTGCTGACTGACAGCGCGATGCGTGAGGCCAGGAAACAGGACGAAGCTTTCAGTTAAGATGAACACAGTTTCTATAGTTATACTTTATTTATAGATAAAGGTATATGACTCTGTATATAATCACTCTATCTTGCTGGAGTTTATAGCCGTTTCTCTTTACTTCAGGACGCATGCCGCTCTGAAGGTCTAATCGCTGTTTTAAGTTATCCAGAGCTGTATGAATGTACAAATCTTGAATATAACAATAGTATTAAATATTACAATTGTAACAACACAGACAGCAACACTTATGCACAATCGATACCCAGCTGATTCAGTCGTTTCATAAGAGGACCGCGCTTCTTCTCTTCTTTTTTCCTTGTCAACATATAGGCAGTGAGATGCGCCTTGTTTTCGGCTTATAAAACATGTAAGCACATTAATGCAATAGCATATTTAAACAACAAAACTGTTTACAAAAAGTCAACATATGCGTGCGTTGTTGTTGTCTTTTCATCATGCAGCACGCGCACTTGAACTGCGAGGGAGAGAGAGGAAACCATCAGGACTTATTCTTTAAAATAATGATTTCTATTAAAATGTAAAAGGTTTTGTTATAATAATAATAACAGCGGGGCATTAAATAAATGCATATTTTCCGTGGAGCGGGCAATTTGAGGAAGTCTGCGATTTTTATTTGACGGAAGAAAAAAAAACATGATTGGAAAAAAACTGCCTATGCCGGTTGTTAAAAAGAATCAGTCAGTATTTTCGTTTTGTAATATAAATTAATTATTTAAATGAAAATAATTTAGGGCAGTCCTATTTATTTAATTCATTTTATTTAAATTATTCTGCTCTTCTCTGCTAAACACTGCAGGTGCGTGAAGATGCTCTGTTGTTCTGTTCTGTTATTAATATGCTAACATATAAAAATAAATCAGTAGCCTATTTTAAAATGCAATATTTAATGTGTCAGACACAAAATAGACACGTCAATTTGTTTAATATAAAATTAATAGTAATCTGACCAGTTAACCGTTATTATAATAACCGATTAATGAGCGGCGGTTGTCTGTTAGCAAAATTAACCGAAATGAGCATCCCTAGTAGCAATTTAATTGACTTTTTCTATGTAAGAGAACTTGATTAAAAAAGAATTTTTAACATGCTTGAACCATCTACACAATGGAGTTTAGTTCGGTTTGGTTTTTCAAAAGTATTTTGTTACAAAGAAAACAAAAATGATATTATTCTATTTAATAAAAAATAGTTTTAAAAATCTTTTTTTCCCCACCCCACACGAAAAAAAAAATCGTGATACGAATCGAATCGTGGATCAAAAATCGTGATACGAATCGAATCGTGGGTTTGGTGTATCGTTACAGCCCTAGTGGACGGAGATATGTTCAGAAACGCTGGGTAAAAGCGGACGCGGATCGTTTTTGATCTAAAACGCTGTTTTAAAACTAAAATGCACTAGTGTAAACGGGGCCTGAAACAGACATGATTGCTGTCATGCTGTGAATTTGGCCAGTTGTGAAACAAGCACACTTGTAAGATTTCTCTTCAGTGTGAATCCAATGGTGTTACGTGTTTAAGATGTTAAATAAATAAATGGATGAAACGTAACAATCAGAGAGTCTACTGATGCTGGATGAATGAGGAGAAGACACAGACGCTTGATATGTGAAACAAAAAGTAAGTATTTATTAATGGATAATGTCTAACAATGACAATGAAATGTATAAGGTAAATGTAATTTTAAACAATCAAATTATTAAAGAAAATAGGAGCGTTGCCAAAACAAAGAAATAAATATAACAAAACAATCTAACTAAACCCCAACCCACTAAACTGACCGATCAAAGAAAAATGCAGAAACAAAACCGTAATCTTCAGCACGTAGCTTAACTAAACTTCATAACTCTCAAACATAATTACACATGTGGCAACACCTCCATTAACTAACTAATACAGAATTATCCTAAATTGCTCGCAATACTAGAATTCTTGTAAAGTACACACTGTTAGCCATTAGCAAAACAAGATCTCAGGCAATCCAATTCTCATAAAGATTGTTCAAATTCTCACCAGACGATAAACTGAGCAGCACAAGTTTATCTAATAAATCAATCTCTCAAAGAGAAAACTAGAACACAGCACTCGCAATCAAACCAAGCGGAAAAAAAAACACAAGTGAACAGTCCGGCCGACACAAGTGAGGAGACTGGCTGTGAGCCAAGCGTTCCTCTAGAACAGGGGTTCCCAAACTTTTCAGCACGCGACCTATAGTAAAGTCATGCAATGTGAATGTCCATGTCGCCGATCCATCTTGCAGTGTAAACAAAGCAGCGACGAAACGCTAGCCCAGATAGTCAAGCAGTGTGAAAACATCTGTGACACGACTAGTTTGAAAATCAATGCAGTCTGAACTCGGCATAAGAGTCCTCTCAGACTCAGTGAACATAAACTGTCATACCACACTGCAAAAAATGCTTTTCTTACTTAGATTTTTTTATCTTGTTTCTAATCCAAATATCTAAAAATTCCTAAATCAAGAAGAATTTTCCAGACAATCAAAACATATTGTCTTGTTTTGAGAAATAATATGAGTTTTTCCTTAAAACAAGCAAAATAATCTGCCAATGGGGTAAGCAAAATAATCTTACGTCGAAAGAAAAAAACAAGATTAATTTGCTGACCCCATTGGGGTTATTTAACCAAAACCCCATTGGTTTTAAAATAATACAAGATTATTTTGCTTGTTTTAAGGAAAAACTCACTTAATTTTGGCATATTATTTCTCAAAACAAGACGATGGCTGCGTCCGAAACTGCCTACTTCTCAGTAGGTACTGCATTTGAATTTAAACGTACTACTCGGCCGTTGGAAAAGTACGTTCAATACAGTATGAATGTAAAAAGTATAAATGGAATTCGGACGTACTACATCCGCCATTTTGTCATGGTCACGTGACCTACGTGCGTCAGTTGCATCGCTTTACTTCCATTCATGAATTCGCTCGCGGGGCATCATGGGATAGCGCAGCATGCATGGGATGCGCACTCCGGAATCTCGCCGGAAGTAGTAAGTCATCCGGGTACTTCTCGCATACTGATTTTCGAATTCTATGAATTCGGATATACTACTCGGCTCGCATACTGATTTTGGCGAACTATATAGTATGGAAGTATGCGGTTTCGGATGCAGCCAATGTGTTTTGCTTGTCTAGAAAATGCTTCTTGATGTAAGAAATTTTAGATATTTAGACTAGAAACAAGCTAAAACATCTAAGCAAGACGAGCATTTTTTGCAGTGCAGTCTGGATCTTTAAAAGTTGTTGCTTTTCAACTTGACTCCTTTGTAAATCTCTGGTCAACAAAGATAATGAATAAAGCTTCTCCTTTGATTCTAAGGTGGACCTTCAGGGTTTAAGTTGAAATAAACGTTTTGCAGCAATAATCACTTGTAGAGTTTTTCTCAAGTGTGAATCCTCTTGTGTTTTTTCAGAGATTCTGACTTCATGAATCCCTTGTCGCAGTGTGAACACTTGTAAGGTTTCTCTCTAGTGTGAGTCCTCTCGTGTGCTTTCAGATTGCTAGACCGATTGAATCTCTTGTCACAATGTGAACACATGTACGGTTTCTCCCCAGTGTGAGTCCTCTCATGTGATTGGAGGTCTGCTAACTGCCTGAATCTCCTGTCGCAGTGTGAACACTTGTACGGTTTCTCTCCGGTGTGAATCCACTCATGTGTTTTCAGGTTTCGTAATATACTGAATGTCTTGCTGCAGTGTGAACACATGTACGGTTTCACTCCAGTGTGAGTCCTGTTATGTAATTTTAATTCTTCGGCTGTCATAAAGGTCTTCTTACACTCAAAGCACATGTACTCTTTCACACCGGTGTGGATCTTCTTATGTTTTCTCAAATTTGATTGAATTTTGAAGCCCTTTCCACATTTTGAGCATGAATAAGGATTTTCCTCTTTATGAACTTGAAGGTGTCTCTTCAGCGATGAAGCCATCGTAAATGTTTTGCTGCATTGATCACATGTGAATGGTTTCTCTCCAGTGTGGATCAACATGTGTCCATTAAGGGTTGATAATACGTTGAAGCTCATCCCACACTGAGAGCATGTGAATGGTTTCTCTCCAGTGTGGATCCGCATGTGATTTTTGAGGCTCTGTTTGTTTGTCAGACTTTTTCCACACTGAGTGCAGGTGACACATCTTTTGTCTTTTCTTTTCAATGATTGAGTTTTGACATGATGATGTGTTCCCTCCATCAGGCCTGAAATGAAAGTAAAAAGACTGCATTTATCAATTTAAGTTTAAATAACAACAGCTACATGATCTCATGACCATTTTGGTGCAATTTTAAGAGTCATGTTCCATGATTCATGTTTTATATTATAAAGGAGATTATATTATTCTGCCCTCTAAATAATTAAAAAAAAAAAATTCCACATATTTGGACAATTTATTGATTGAAAGATGGAGACAAACCAGTCTCAGTTGGGCACAACAATTTCTTCATGCCCGGATTTAGCTTTGAATTTTAGGGTGGGCCAAGTGACATTCGAGGTGGGTCAAAAAAATAATAATTTCATATATACACACACACAGTTGAAGTCAGAATTAGCCCGCCTTTGATTTTTTTTCTTTTTAAAATATTTTCCAAATGATGTTTAACAGAGCAAGGACATTTTCACAGTATGTCTGATAATATTTTTTCTTCTGGAGAAAGTCTTATTTGTTTTAATTCGGCTAGAATAAAAGCAGTTTTTAATTTTGTAAAAACCATTTTAAGGTCAATATTATTAGCCCCTTTAAGCTATAATTTTATCGATCGTCTTCAAAACAAACCATGTTTATACAATAACTTACCTAATAACTCTAACCTGCCTAGTTAACCTAATTAACCCAGTTAAGCCTTTAAATGTCACTTTAAGCTGTATAGAAGTGTCTTTATTAATATCAAATCAATTATTATTTACTGTCATCATGGCAAAGATAAAATAAATCAGTTATTAGAGATGATTTGATAAAACTATTATGTTTAGAAATGTGTTGAAGAAATCTGCTCTGTTAAACAGAAATTGGGGGGGAAAAAAAAGGGGGAGCTAATAATTCAAGGGGGGATAATTCAGGGGGCTAATAATTCAAGACTTCAACTGTGTGTGCATATATATATATATATATATTTATATTTATATACATATATATATTTATATATATATATATATATATATATATATATATATATATATACACACATATATATATATATATATATATATATATATATATATATATATATATATATATATATATATTTATATCTATACATATATATATATATATTTATATCTATACATATATATATATATATATATATATATATATATATATATATATATATATATATATATATATATATAAAAATATATATATATTTATTAAAAATATATATATATTTATTAAAAATATATTTATAAATAAAAAAACAATATAAATATATATATATATATATATATATATATATATATATATATATATATATATATATACTGTATATTTATATATATATATATATATATATATATATATATATATATACTGTATATTTATATATATATATATATATATATATATATATATATATATATATATATATATATATGTGATAAACAGAAACACATTGTAGTATATAACAGCTTAAACAAAAAAAAAGAAATATTTTGATATAAGCATTGCGCATATTGTATATATATTTACAACTCTTCATTAATGAATTACACTACAGAATGCAATCATTTATAGCAGTGCTTACTATAAATTACTAAAGTATTTTTCGAGCACAGCATCAGAAATTAAGTTATTGCATCTTAACATGTACTTCTCAAGGTATGCTCACGAAGAATCCTGCTTCAGTTCAGAAATAACTCCTCTCTCTCAGTCATCTTTTCATCAAGGAAGTTTCTCGTGTTAGCCTAATTTGGTTTGCGACGTCACCGACCAGAGGTGGCAGTAACGCACCAAAAACTTTGTTGTCAACCACCGTAAAACAGGAAGAAGAAAACATCATGCTCGCCATCATATGGATTTACTTTCTTCGGCTAGACACCGTCCTCACAGCTCTGTGAATGTCGGTGCCGTCACTTGATTGATTCGCGATTGGTAAATGTAGCTTTGAGGACGCTACTGCGCTACTTGACTAATAAAATAGCTTCGCTACTGAAAAGCTGTTTGATTTAGAAAATAGCGACGCTACCGCCACGCTACTGAGAAATGTAGTTAAGCTAGTAGTGTCACTACTTGTAGCGACGCTAATGCCCAACACTGTGTGTTTGTGTATATATACACATATATATATATATATATATATATATATATATATATATATATATATATATATATATAAAGATAATATCTTGAAGCCTCTGCATGTGTTTGGGGAACTAAAGAAGTGTTCAAATGTTTCCCACTATAAGAAGAGTTCAAATGCAAAACCCTCTAAATCCATCAGACCTCTTTTCTTGTAAATGAGCATTTTCGATCAGGCTTCTCTGATTAAGTTAACTTTTTAAGTTTCACTTTATATGTAATGATAAGGTTAATAGCTAGTAAATAAAATACCTTTATTTCATAAATATCACTTAAGACAATTCTTTCGTTTTTAACAAGGTACATTTTTTTTGTGTCAAAACCAGCTAAATCCACTTCTGCTTTTTTTAGCAAACCCCTCTAAATCCACCTATTGGGACGAGACAGTGTATTTACGTGAAAAATGACTAAAGATGCAATTAGAAATTATTTTACCAAACATAAAACACATTACACCCAAAGTTAAAAATATGTAAATCTGTCAAGTAAGTGGTGGTTCACTCCGCTGTGGTACGCCAGGAAAAAACCAGAATGAAACTGAATGTTTGAAATCTGTAAAGTAAGTGCATTAATCAATAACATTACAACTGACATTAATTGGATCTGAACAATCTGCTGTCATTTCTGATATCTGGGATTTAATGTAAGTAGAGCAAATTTCAACATTATGAGTAAACAAGTGGCGTTTAGCAGCTTTTGCCAACAACCTGTAATTTCAGAAAGTGCTGACACCGGGATTTAGATGATTTGAAGCAAATCTATTTGGTGATGGTGTAGTACGTGCCTAAATCATTCACTCAATGCCATCATCTCACTGTTGGTGGAAGTGGCGTTTAGCGGCTTTCGCATCTGAACTGTTCAAATATACCAAAAAATAAAGTCTAATGACAATGTATTGAGCACAAACTTATTTTATTTTTGAGAAAACTTCAAAGAATGATAGTAAAACATTGTATTTATCTTTTTTTTTTGATAACTAATGTTGTGGTTCTGGCCTTTCCGTTTATTAATTAAAATACATTTAATTGGGTAAGTGAGGGGCCATACGAGTCTGCTGTTAGGTGTCTTTTAAAACAGGGGGTATGTTAAGGCAAGGGGTCATGAGAGAGCGCAAAGAGGACTTGGGGATACAGAGAACCATCTGTGTAAATACAGCCAAGAAAGCATGAAATGTATAAAACATATGTTAAAACTGCCATGCATGTCTGATAAGACACATACTGTATGAGAGAGAAAGGTCCAGTTTAGATATTAGAGACATAAACACTAGTCATGATTACCAAATTTGAACTACGTGTGGAAAAACAGCAATGAATTCATAAGATCTGTACATTTTAGGCGTACTCACACTATGTACAGTTGCCTCGAACCAGGCCAAAGCACCCTTGTCCCCCCTCTCGTCTCCCCCGATGGTCTGCTCTCCAGGGTTGGGCATCTAAGCTATAATGCCGATCCGATACGCATCTCGATACAAAGAATACGATCCAATATATTAGCGATACATTAGTGACATATTGCGATGCAACATGATACGATTCACACCCATATCACGATACGATGCGATAATTCAGCACTAACTAATTAGATCAAGTTTATGAGATGATGTGAAAGAGGATGCTGTGCCATTGAATGAGTTTGATTATTTATTAACCAAGCAAAACCAAGACTTTTTTTACAAACTGGCTTTTCTCTCAGAGCCAGAGTGTCAGTTTACAGTAGAGGGCCATTTTAGAACATATAGCACTTATTATTTAAGTATTTTCAAGATAAACAGAATGTATAAGTGCAATATATATTAATATATATATATTTGCACTCTTTCAACATAAAGGTTTACCATTGATATATTTTGCCAAAAAACTTAAGGTGGTGAACTAGCAGTGTTATGCTGCTTTCAAACATCACTGTCACTGTAAACAACAGGCTAATAAAAATATAAATAAATAAAAATTAACAGGAGGAGGTGTTTAAAATGTTTGTTTTGCTTCTCGCGCTTTCTGAGGGCGCACCACTAGCTTCATCCGCACACCTGATACACTGAATTGTAGTGTAAGTGTACACATCCGCAAATCCGTTGCTAAGGCTTACTTTATGTAGGTCGATTAAATTATGCGCCAAAAACAGGTTGACAACACTTGTTAATAAATAAAAAATACATTCTATATTAAAAATATAAGCTGTATCTCGCAAAAACCGATGCATCTCGCAAAAACCGATGCATCTCGATTTGCTTCCAAAATTTCATTCATCCTCTGCTGCTCTACCGATGCACTCGCATCGTGCACGCGCATAACCGCGTATCGATACATATCGGTTAATCTTCCCATCCCTACTGCTCTCACATTACAATCAGGCCTGGGCACGCTTACGTCATCGATGATGCGCAGTTCAGTAAGCGCTCTCGCTCAGCACCTTGAAGATTTCTCTAGTTATATCGCTTTAGTCCTTAGGGATGCAGGGACACGCAGTCAGATATTTCGCTGAACAGATCCGCCACTTTTGACGCTCATAATCATAAAGCCCTCGTGCTGCAGGAATTAGGTCTTCTGAAGGTGTGCAGCTGTCATGCAGTGAGGGGCTTGTGTCATTATTAAACTATGGCAGTTTGCGTTCACTGAACAGTAAGAATAAAAGTAACCCATATGAAACAGTCCCTTAAAAGTCACGTCTCGCTTTCAGTGTCGGGCTCAGGATCGTTTTGCACTCACACACAAGCGTACCGCGCCAAAGCCCAAGTGAACAGCGCTCAGGCCCACCTCTTCCAGCTGGGCCAGGGCCGGCCAAGTAAGGCTCGATTAAGCACACACACACTTCTCAAACGATCTGGAAAACGGCCTGGGAACGGTGCGGATAGCATAGTGTGAGTAGGCCCTTATAAGGGCCAAAAAGAAAAGGGGGGCTTTAAAGGGCCATAAAACCCCCTCGTTTCAGCAGGATGTTTTCACACCTCTACTTTGGAAAAAGACAGAAAAGTGGGCGTGTCCAGCTCTGTTTAGGGTGGGGGGGGGGGTGTAGGAGGAACAAAAGAGGGATGGTGTGGGAGTGTCTATTTGACCACGTGCTGAGTTAGAGGTCTGCATTCCCGCGGCTGTCCCGCGACTGATTTCTGCGGCTCGGGAATAAATTTCCGAATAAATCGCGGGAGCGGTCGGTAACGGGTTTAATTTGGGACGGGAGCGGGCTGTCTAGCAATATAGCGGATATTGCTATGCGAATGAGAGAGAGCTTAGCTTGTGTGTGTGCTTGGTGCTTGTGTGTGTGTATGTTAGTGCGCGCGAATGAGAGAGAGAGAGAGAGAGAGAGAGAAAGCTTTGCCTGTGTGTCTGCTTGGTGCTTGTGTGTGTTAGTGCGTGCGCGTATGAGAGAGAGAGAGAGAGAGAGAGAGAGAGAGAGAGAGAGAGAGAGAGAGAGCATTGTCTGTGTGTGTGCTTGGTGCTGTGTGTGTTTGTTTATACAGACAGCTTGGCTGTCTGGACTGTATAGCTGGGTGATTTTCGGTTTTGTTCTCCCCCGCTCTTTAGCAAAATCGGGCACGGCAGGCAGAAAACGGGGCGGGTCAGGCAGCGGGACAACAAATTCTTAATATAAGCGGGAGCGGTCGGGTTCGGGCTAAAACCTGGCGGGTGCGGGATTCAAAATTTAGTCCAGCGCAGATCTCTACACTTAGTTTCAGAGTCAAAACACACACACACACACACACAGGGGAGAAAGTGACGGTGTTTACAAGGACATCTGTAGTTGAATTATTTGCCAAATTATTAAATGGTGGACTTTAACTGCAGTTTGGCTCTTTCATTCAGGGAATTCAGTGATGCCCTGTAAGCTGAGAAAATATTATATAATTTTCTTTCTATGCTAATGAAGGACTACTGAGACATTCCAAGCATGGGATGGGTCCTCCTAGTGAGGCAGAGTTCCTCACAGCTCCAATACAGATCTCTGCCATGTGCTTACAGTAACCATGTGCTCTTCACCATACACAATTCATCTGCTCGTGATCTTCCTTCATATAACTTTACTATGTTTGGTGTGATTTGACAGTTCATGACTTCAGTGTTGTAGTGATGAAATCAACAGAGACATTGATTAATTGTATTTCAATCTTCAATATATTTACTATTGTTAGTCATGGCCTGAGGAGAGTATGTTAATGTACTTCTCCCCCATTTTATCTCCTCAACTTTGTTATCATGTTCAGCTGGTTTTGGGGGTTGGTTTTCTCTCATGTTTGACAATGCTCTGCTCAGGGTATAATAGGGAAAGGTAACTGTTGATCTGGGAGAATGGCTTTTACTCTGCATCTCCCGCACACAGGTGCGTAGCCTCATATGCTAACAAAGGCAGTTTGACTGTCTTTGTTGCTCAGCAGTGCATACGTTACAGCTAATTTCTTTATACAGTATGTTAGTTTGTTTTATTCTACTGTCTGTATATTTAAACATGTAACTCAATAAACAACTTTGCCTGATTTAAGATGTAGAGATTCTCTTTTTCAGTGATGCTAACAACTTTAATGGAGTCAGATTAATTACAATGGAGTCAGATATATAATGGATTTAAACACGCCATCCTTCAGTTCCTTTCTGTTTGCGATTATTGGTTCAGAATAGCAGCGTAAGCTTCAAGCCTTACAACACTGTAAGATGTAATAAGACACACTCTGGCACAGACGTCCAGTCTGCACGCTGGAATACACGCTATTATGTCATGACCGTGACGCAGCTTCAAAAATTAGTTTCAAACCGGAAGTACGAATTTGCTTGAATTAACTCAAAAACAACCAATTTACACTTTTTAGTGAAATATAGGTGTCCTAATAGTGTTTTTAGCAGTGTGGGACACATATACGACTGTCAACAACACATGTGTTTTGGTGTTTCGTGACCCTTTAAATTGGGGTCATAAAGAAGTAAGAGTTTGGAGAGGGCTAGTAAGCCAGGAACCAGCTACACAAAGGTGGGAGAAGGGAAGGATGAATGGGATAGCAAATTTTAGGGACACCAGATTGTCCTCGGGACAGATTTCAGATTGTTCAGGAGGTCTACCTGCGGATGTCTCTACTTTATTTTTAATATTCAATAAAGTCTATTCTGATATTTATAACCACCAGACTGAGCTTGATTAAAATAATGGAACGACCGAAACTGTGACACAGGATGTCTAATCACGACTTTGCATTAACTTAACATGTAAATCACAATAATTCATCCATGTCTGGTGTGAATGCACCATCAGAGCCTACAAAAGAATTAAGAGTGGGATGAAAATTCCCAGGATGATGACTCGAAATGCACAGCCAGAACTACAATAGACTATTCTCAATTAAAGCATATTCATGTTGTAAAATGTGGCCCGTTCAAAGTCCAGACCTAAACCCTGTTGAGTATCAGTGGCATGAATTTAAAGTTGCTGTTCACAAATCTGGCGCAGTAGGTAGTGCTGTCGCCTTACAGCAAGAAGGTTGCTGGTTCGATCCTCGGCTCAGTTGGCATTTCTGTGTGGAGTTTGCATTTTTTCCTTGCATTCGCGTGGGTTTCCTCCGGGTGCTCCGGTTTCCCCCACAGTCCAAAGACATGCGGTACAGGTGAATTGGGTAGGCTAAATTGTCCGTAATGTATGAGTGTGGTGTATGTGGATGTTTCCCAGAGATGGGATGCGGCTGGAAGTTCATCCGCTGCGTAAAAATGTGCTGGATAAGTTGGTGGTTCATTCCGCTGTGGCGACCCGGAATAATAAAGGGACTAAGCCGACAAGAAAATGAATGAATGTTCACAAATCTGACTGGACATGAGCTATTTATACCATGATCAGGTCTGGAGGTTTGATGTCAGAAGGTAAAGGAGGCTTTGTCAAAAAGTCTCCCTCAGAATGTCCATTTTCTGGGTCTGCAGACACCCTTGTATACAAATTTGGTTCATATATGGCATAGTCTGAGGCCCCCATGTGTGTTTGTGTGTGTTAACAGCTGTGTGTGAACTGAGGTGGATTTTGTGCTCTTTGGAGTGTGAAGTTAATCTATATATTCAGGTTATATGTGTATAATCTGCTTGTAGACTTGCATACCATTAAAACAATTGGACATGGGAAATGGCTTGAGGAAACAACTAGGGGTCATAAAAGAAGGGATGAAAAGAGAGTGGTAAAAGAGCCTGAGGTGTCTCAGGAAACAGATGTCAGAGGTGGAATTTGGGGTTAGGGGAGGGATCTTGTGTAATGTATGGAGAACAAAGGAAAATAATTGTTGTCAAAGTGTATTTAAACAGGCCAGGAGATTAGGGAGGCAGAATTTTTCAGACAGAGATGCTACTGGGGGTCTCCTGAAAGTTCTCCTTTGTTGTCGACAATAAAGTATATTCTTCTGATATTCATAATCTCCAGACTGAGTTTGATTTAGTAAGAGAAAAACCAAGAAAACCACCACATTTGGCGTCCCTCTGGGTGGGCTGGAAAGGAGCAGGACTGGTGTTACTGTGCATGCTGGACTGGAGAGAAAACACAAATATGTGGCCACAATAAAAAACGGTAAGCGATTTTATGCTTATTAGTTTGTGTTTTTTCTGCCAGGACCTGCTTGTACAGGTAAATACACTTGAACTGTTTCTCCAGCTTTAAAGAATTAAAAGTAAAAGTAAAAAAGATATTAAAGAAAAATGGGGTTTTGAATAACAGAAGAAAAAGAGTAATTTGCATGCAAATGATCTGTGTTTTCCTAAGTGGGCCTTGATGGATAGGATAAACATTAACTAGTAACTGTTACTCAGATTTGGGAAATTATTAATGATATAAGATATGCATAGAGCATTTATAGGTTTTAAGAGAGAGTCTTCAATGTGTTGTGACAGTTAAGAGATTAAAGCAGAGTAAGGTATGCAAATGATCTGTGTTTTCCTAAGTGGGCCTTGATGGATAGGATAAACATTAACTAGTAACTGTTACCCAGATTTGGGAAATTATTAATGATGTAAGATATGCATAGAGCATTTATAAGTTTTAAGAGAGAGTCCTTAATGTGTGGTAACAGTTAAGAGATTAAAGCAGATTAAAGTAGAGAGATGCGCGCTGAGACCTACGATACCGCTTTGTTTGAGGAGATAAACAAAGGGCTGCATGGGTAGGCGAAAGCCTGTGGTTACCGCTCTAAGGTTAGAGGGCTGCTCGGACAGGTCACTCAAGAGGAGTGTAGTGTAGAGTATTTATTTAATTGAAGTGTTTGTTTATTTGCTGCTTCAGATTGTGGCAAAATAGTCCACATTGGTGGGCAGAGAAGACTGCCTTCCTCCTTCTTGAATGGAATGAGGATGGGGGGATGCAGCTCCTGTTACACTGAGTGGAGGAGAGGAGTGAATGAGAAGAGGAAAAGTAATAAGATTAGAAGTGTGAATGTGTTTAAAAGTATGTTTTCAATAAGGAGTAGGTTAAAATAATGATTATAGTATATTATAATATAAAAGGAGGGCTGCATATGTGTGGTGTGATTTAAAGAACAATAGGAATAGTGATTGATGCAGTTTAAGAGAAGAGATTATGATATAAAGAGAGGAGTCTCTTAAATTAAAACTAATGGAACATGTGCATTTAAAAAAACACAGAGTAAAAAGCAGAAGAATAAACATTTTTCTGAAATTATCTTTGTGTTTTAAGGTTGAATATGTTAAAAAAAGAACAATAGGCAGAGTGAACTGAAATTCCTGACATAGCAATAGGTGAAAGACAGTCTGCTCCAGGATGGGGGTAAGGGAGAGATTTATGGTGTCCATGTGTGAACAATAGATTGCCTATTTACAGCACTAGGGAAACAGAGAAGAGGAGAGTAAAAGAGAGGAGATCAAACTATAGATGAAATAATGACATAGACATTAACATAATTTGGATAGAATATAAGTTATTACTGAATAGATAAATTATAAAGTAGTATAGTAAGATAAATTAAATGAGGAAAAACTAATAATAGAGTTATATTATATAGAAAAGAGTTTGAAACTTTACTAATGAAAAAGAATAAATGAAGTCATAGTGATCAATATATATAGAGATAAAGGAAGTATGGAGTAAAAGAATGTATTAATAAACAAATAGATTTACTAAATAAGTATGAATGAATAAATTATAAGTTAGTTCTTTGATTGAGAATAAAATAGAAAAAGAAAACTTGAAAATGAATATTGATTAATTGAAGATTTAATTATAAAATGTGTAACAAAATAAGTTTTAAAATGTATAAGAAAACTTAAGAGCTAAAAACTTAAATTACAGAAAGGAAAAAGAATAAAATAGAAATAGGAAAAAATAAGTCCACTGTTTCATAGATAAAATTAGATGTTTAAAATATGCTTACAATATAGGCACATTGAACAGATAAGATAAAAAGAAAAAAGCAGTAACAATTTAAAGAAATAATTGACTTTAGAGAATTTGATTGGATTTAAGGGAAAAAAAATGTTTTGTCATCTTTCTCAAAGTCAGCTAGGTCATTTGTTTGTAGTAAAGTACAGTGATTCAGATGAAAATCATAGAAGCTAGGTAAATGTTAAAGAATGCATTAGAGTGAGTTAAAAAATAATTTTAAAGTTTAAGCAGTAAGAAGCTAAATTGATAAGTAAACATTGCAATTCAAAAATGAAAAATGCTTTTATTAAATAAATATGTGAGTTTAAGTAATAATATGAACCCTGAGGTATAGCAGTAATGATTTTGAACTGTTATACCAGATATTGGGCCACCATGTAGTATTGTTGAATTAAATCAGGTATGGAAAAACAGATATGGAAATAAAAATGCAATACTAAAATATGTGACAGAGAAAATAAAAGATAAGATAATGACAAATGGCAAACAGAAGAAACATTTGATGTAAGCAGTGAAAAAATAGAAACTGAGTATAGAAAATGTTACAATGTAAAAATGAGTGGTTAGTAAAGGAACACTAGCATAGATGAGGAGAAATGTAAAGTAAAGCATAATCTGAAGCTAAAGAAATTATTTAGAAGAACACTAAAGAAATAGAAAATTAAACATTTACATATGATAAAATGATTGTGAATTAGAGAAAAATAAACTGTTAAACCGTAAAGAGGAGAAAATAGATGAGAGGAGTCTCCATTTGATGGAAAAAAAAATGGGAAAGAAGGAAAGACTTTTATAGGTCATGAGCTAAATTCCATATATTAATTAAGAGGACAAAGGGATGGACTTTGGGGGACTGTGGTCTCTTACCTACCAGACATCTCTGAGTGCACTGGCAAATGGAAAAGGTGTTTGAAAAACACAATGGACAAACTGTTGGCTGTGGACATTTGTGAAAGCAGTGAGGCAGACACTGCATGCCCAGGAATTACTGAGGACTGGAAAGGCTACTTATGTTCAGAGACACTAAAAAGAGGCAAACAAGCTAATGATGAACTGATCAAAGAGAAAAAGCGCTCCACCAGAACTTTACATCAGCTCAACAAAATGAAAGAAGCCAGCACTAAGAAAGAAGGGGGAAACACTGTGCCCTGAAATGGACACCACAGAAAAGACTACACCAATCTATGAACCAGTTGTCTTCTCAGGATGTGAGGAGGGGGAGTCTGGCAGTCCATCTCAAAGCAGTCTACCTATAGTCCAAATTGAGTACAATGTGACCACTCAGAGGGCAAAATAAGAGCAAAAGTGTAGCTACCCATTCTTGTATAAAATCAGACTCCTGTCAATTTGATAAAAAGAAAAGTATCATGTAAACTTTAAGAAAAGTCTTAAATGATAATGTACAATGAAACTTTAAATGTGTAAGGTTGAAATGATAAATTATGAAGAATGTTAAATTATTTTGGTTCATTTTCATAGGTTAATTCATAGAGATTATTGAACATAAGAGGATAAATTATAATGCATGGTGGTGATAAAAAAGATAATAAAAGACAGTTTTTGATAACTTAAAAAAAAATAATAATTTGGGTTAGAAGTTGATGGAGTTAAGTATTTAGGTTAAAATTAGGGAAACTTATTTTGAGTAAACTAAACCAAGATTTGAGAGAAAAAATTATGTCAGAGATTAAGACAGAAAAGTGATTTATACTTGAAGAGAATGAAAAAAAAAAATGAAATGAATTCACAGTACTGAATAGGTCAAAAAGTAACAATTCTAAATGTACTAAAAAAATATTCGAAAGAGAAAAGTGTTTAAACAAATAAAAAAAACAGAAAACAGGTTGTTTTACATATGTGAAGGAGAGGAACCTATAAAGAAATCCAGTGATTTTTCAGTCAACTGATAAAAAAATTACAACAAAAAATGTATGTACAAACAATGTGATGTGAAAGCAGTAAGGAATTGGAGCTGAAAATGCTGAAAAGTGAAAAATGCTAATTAATATAAAATGCAAAATAAGAAATAGCTTAGAAATAAGAAATTACTTAGGTGGCAAGTTTTAATAATGATTAACAGTTCAGGACATTAAGGGAAAACAAAATTAGCCAGCATAGGGAGGATTAATAAAAAATTAAACCAGATGCAGGTCTGTTGTATGCTGGAATAGGCGTTATTGAAACTTTTGAGAACATAGCAATAAGAGAAACATTTAAATATGTTAAGGCATTTCTAATTTGGTTGTGATTGTGTAGGTAACTAATAAAATGGATTTTATTTTAATTTGATTAAAATTTAATTCTTGATGATGGCATTAGTCAAAACAGGCAAAACTAGATGTTGTAAAATTTATGATTTAAGAACAGTCAGTGATAGAGAATTTCTTAGCAGAGGTCCTAACACGCACTGTACTTAATTTTTTTGTTTAGATGCCAAATATTTTAAAGTAATTGATTTCTGTTCAGGTAATTATCAGAGGAGGGTAGACACTTGGTTACACTTAAAGTAAATAGGCTGATTTACATAGTTACATACATTAGAATGCATAAAAGGTTTTAGAATATTTAGTGATGGATATCTGTCTTTCAAGCTAAGTAAAAGACAGAAATAAAACTTTTTAGGGATAAGGGTTTAGTGTTAACAAGATTCTGTATCTATTCTAGATGCAATAATAACTGATAAGATGATAAATAAGAAAATTGATTTTTCATTTAAGAAAATAGGGTAGCAGGTCTAACAATAGTATAGAGTCACAACCTTAATTAGATTATAGTACAAATAAACAATGTACTAGTCTTTATGAACATGTGTAGCATCAAAGGGAAGGAAAAAAAGATAGGTATGATTTTTGTAATAGGAAGTACAGATTGTTGATACAACAGCATTTCTAGATATTGTCATTGGTGATGTACATGGATTGAATCAAGAGTGAAATGATAAGGAAAATTAAGCAGCAAGCAAAATGATTTGAAAAAATGATCTCCTTTTTGAATGCAGTGATTAGTGAATCGTTGTACACATGTGGCATTTGTGCAAAGTAGAATGTGAGTAAAAGATCAGCAATAGGCTTAAGGGGATATTCAAGAACTTGATTGTGGATGTTTTGAAATAATGAAACTAGCTTAGGGCAAGAGATACAAACTTTTGGGCATGACAGTTTTGGTAGATGAGTAAAGGTAATTCCATCAGCAGAGCAGGGAAGAAGAAACAGTTATTACATTTAAGACAAGAGAAGTCTCAGATTTGGAATACCTTTAGAAATAAGTTTAATGTGTCTACATTTAAAAATAAATTAGAGTACTTAAAGTCAATTAAAGTGAATAAAGGTAATTAAGTAGATAAATAAGTGGAAATGTGATTCAGTGAATAGATAAGTAAATGTATTGATAAAGTATTGGAAATTGGAAAGAAAATTGAGCAATTACACATAATTGTAAGGAATTATTGAAAGAGCTAAAGATGATTCATCAAGGCCTAGTTTAACAAGATGTGTTAAAATAATATACCTTTTTCATTAATGATTGCATGAAAACTGACAGAAACAAGCAACTAACATTGCATGAAGTACTATTGGGTAGACCCTTGCATGTAATCTCGCAAATAACTTCGCATATAACCGTTTGGAATGTTTGGAGAACATTTCTAATGCATTGGAAAGAGGTTTGGTCTTTTATGAGGAAACTAACTGCCATGTGCAAAGCGATATCTGTACAGGAAACCAGAAAGGACCAGAAGCAGGAGATTAATCCGGTGATCGAGTATATCTGAGGTGCTCTGGAGAAAGTGGAGTGAAGTCAGGAGAAATGGACCTTATGCCAAGGTTACCAAAGGGGATGCCATCAACTGGGTACCATCGGGACCACAGCACAAGACAGCCAAATGAAAAAACTCCAACAAGAGAAAGTTAATGGGAAACAGAGGAGGCAGAAAATCCCAAAGCTCAAACCAACGAATTGCAAAGTGTGGCAGAAGCAGTTCATCAGAACAGTTAAAAGAGTAATTCTGATATACTGATTCAGATATACCTGAGTGAGAAATACAGAAGGTGCCACAAGTTCAAGTGATCATAATCACCACAACTTCAGGTTACAGACTTTCAACATAAAGTCTCTATCAACATTTTTTAAGGCCAGAACGAAACAAAGAATGCTCGCAAGTATGTGCCAGATTTAGGGTCAAAAAGATGAACTAGTGCTAAAAATTTTTATAGTTTAGATAAAGAAGAGGATGATGAAGAGGATCCATGCCTTGGGTGCTAAGTGCTAGTAACCTCTACCCCAAAACGGCGGCTCTCTACGATACGCAAAGTATCTGGGCTGAAGATCAACGTACTCTACAGATTATGTGTGTGGATGTTAGATTAGAATATTGTGTTGTGACCCTAGATTGGGAGATTGTGCATGTTTTATTCTTTACTGTATGTTAAATAATCATGACCCCCAGAAGCAAATAGATAACTAATTGTATGCTTAAAATACTATTATGATGATATCAACAAAATAGAATCAAGTCTTTTACTGTGTCCTCGTCAGAACAGGACACAGAGGTTTGGCGTGATTCTATTCCAAAGTGCAATTACATGATTTGGTCATTTGTAATAATACTGTGACATATATTTGTCATTAGGTAATATGGCTGAGGGCTAGATCATGAAGTTGCACTATGGGCCAAAAGCAAGAATATTAAGACTTAAAGTCTTAAGAGGAGGGATTATATGAGGTGGATTTTGTGCTCTTTGGAGTGTGAAGTTAATCTATATATTCAGGTTATATGTGTATAATCTGCTTGTAGACTTGCATACCATTAAAACAATTGGACATGGGAAATGGCTTGAGGAAACAACTAGGGGTCATAAAAGAAGGGATGAAAAGAGAGTGGTAAAAGAGCCTGAGGTGTCTCAGGAAACAGATGTCAGAGGTGGAATTTGGGGTTAGGGGAGGGATCTTGTGTAATGTATGGAGAACAAAGGAAAATAATTGTTGTCAAAGTGTATTTAAACAGGCCAGGAGATTAGGGAGGCAGAATTTTTCAGACAGAGATGCTACTGGGGGTCTCCTGAAAGTTCTCCTTTGTTGTCGACAATAAAGTATATTCTTCTGATATTCATAATCTCCAGACTGAGTTTGATTTAGTAAGAGAAAAACCAAGAAAACCACCACAGAACTTAGATGTGTTAAATGCAGGAGACAAATGCTGTCTCCATACTTGGTCACGTTGTTTACACCTCCCACTTTCCATACGAGTCCCCTCATGTCTCCCATTCCTCCAGACTTCGCAAAAAAACAATAGTTGAAGCCCATTTGTCTTTCAGCAAAGCTGTTAGTAACACACTTTAAACACTTCTGTATTCACAGCAAAAGGTGGTGGGACAAAGTTTTGACTCAGGAGTTTAATACAAATGCAAGCAACTCGTTTATTTTTTCTTTTATGTGCCAGTTAGTGTTAGTCGATCGCATAAAGTCCCAATAAAATAATTTTGTGGCTGCAACATGATAAAATATGCAACATTCAAAGGGTGTGAATACTTTTTCAAGGCTCTATGGTTGGTGGTAAATAAGCCATTTCATTCAACTGATATCACTCCACTCCCTTTGAAAGACTTTCCTTTTAGCAATTAAAGTAGATCTCAATGCGCATCTCAATGTGCTGATTTTAGTATGAACGCGAAAATACTGTTTCACCAAGCACTCGAGCCATGTTAAGAAAGCCAGTGTAAAGTTTTTCTGGTTGTTTTCATGTTGATAAAACTACACCAGTGGAGCAAACTGGTCGTACGTTTCTTTATTTACATCCTTAAATGTCTTATTTGTTGAATGTAACCGTGAAAACATGTCAGGTTCATTCACGATCCTTTCCACGATGTGTGAGTCACATGACAATACAACTCTTTATCTTATTTTTCTGTTTCATACTCTGTATTAGGATATTATTTACATTACATTTACATTTCTTTTTTTTTTTTGGCACACAAGAAACTGCGGTTGTTATTGTTTAGCACAATATAAACAGATTGGTTAATATTTTAGGGTCTCTTCTCTTCACTAAGACAGCATTTATTTGACGAACAAACAGTTCAATTTAGAATAACTATAAAAGTATAATTAAATATTCATTCGTTTACTCATTTTCTTGTTAGCTTAGTCCTTTTATTAATCTGGGGTCGCCACAGCGGAATGAACCGCCAACTTATCCAGAATGTGTTTACACAGCAGATGCCCATGCAGCCACAAGCCATCTCTGGTAAAAATAAGCAACTATGTATTTAAATAATCTTCAAAATATGTTATGATTCTTTAATTATTAAAAGCATTAACGTTAATTTAATACTTCTTTGAGGAATAATGGAATAATAAAATAAAATTTCTTGAGCATCAATTTGCGGTATAAGAATAATTTCTAAAAGACTTTGACTGAAGGATGCCGGAAACATAAGCTTTAATCACAGGAATAAATAATTCACAACGTTTTTGTTTCTGTTTAAATACGCGTTGAGCAAAAGGGACATCTTTAAAAATATGTGCATCTTTTCCCCCCTTAAAACTGGTTCAACTTTAAGGTAAAATAAAGTAACTTACATGTAATGTGTCCTCTGAACAAAGCCACGTCTGATCACGCTGGTCTTCTGAGGTAATAGGTGCGTTCGACATGAAGCTCAGCTGCAGCCGGTGATCAACGAGATTAGCCGAGCGCAGGCGGGGGCGGAGTTGAAAACGGAGCCGTCAAGACGGACAGCTGGACACTTCGGGACTCAAAGTTGCTGCAGTCATGATGACCGATCACATGGCGTCATCATATTTTTTTGTTACTTTTATTTATAACAACAAAACATTTACAAATAAAACAGAATACAGTTTCTACAAACTGTAGTTCCTTTTTAAACAATAAGAGAGAATTATGAATAAAATATATAACAAATGCATGAGAGAAATAAGAGGAAATGTGAGGTTAACATAAACATAAAAACGAACAGGTCTATTAAACACAAAGCAATAAGCATAAATTCTAGGAGTTAAACATCACTCTTTAGCCTAATACTTCCTGTTTGAATATGCTAAAAAAGGGTTTACATATATGTACATTTATAGATATAAAAGTTTCCAATGTAAAAAGCAAAACAAGGTGTTTTGATTAGGTCTTAATAAATGACATTATTTTGGATGATGAATGAATTTTCAAAAAAGCATTTTAATCCAAAAAGATTGTGTTGAAAAGAACAAAAGGTAAAATAAGTGAGCGATGTAGAAGTTTCCCAGAAAGAGCAGGTAGCCTTTAAACTGCTAGACAGAAAATAAAATATATATTTATATTATAATAATAAAACCATTTTATAATTATTTAATAAAATAGTTCTTTAATTTGTTAAGAGAGCTTTAGGGTGGCAGGATCAATGATGATGATTTTCTTATTTCAAGTCTGTAAGACATATTTAGGTTATTCACTAAAATATACACTAAAATATATCATTTAAATCGTTCATGGAGATGAATGCAGTAAATAGTCTGTATAAAAAAGTTAAAAATAAACCTGTGCAAATAAGCTAACCTTTATAACCAGATTATTTAACAAAAGATGATTACTGCAGTAAAATATTGGTAGACTTTTAATAAGCAAGATGTGTACAGGATAGAAAGGGTGTGAAAAGTGAATTGTTTGTTTTGAAACTTTTGAATCGGAATTTGTCCAATTATAAACCCGAAATACACGTGTTTGTTGTCATGTGGTGAACTCGGCCAATCGTATAATATCGGTGTCGTCATCAAAGCTCCTGCAGTCGCTCTTCAGAAGCTGCACGGCCTGAGTTTGCCGTCTGATCTCGGAGCGCTGTCGCGGTACTTTGATGCCACATGTGACAGTCACGTGGCGTCGGCGCAGCATCAATCCGGACAAGATTTCTAACCAGAATGCACCGCTTTAAGACAGATTTCGATCAATCTGCGCAGCGCTGCATGAAGTCGAACGCACCTAATGATTTACTGCCCACCCGACTTTAGTCAATGAAACTTTCCCTGCAGCGTTTTGTTTGTTTGTGCGCGAGTTCTTCTGCTTTTATTGGCGCCGACTCCCCCTTGCGTGCACGCGCTTGACGTCACTTGAGCTGCCCCAAAAAAATTTTTAAAAAACTCGCAAATCGTCACTTGTCAGTAACTTTTGCATTTAAATTATCAGTGTGTTAATTGCTTATCGAGTCGAAATTGAAACCATTTAGTACAGGCTTGAGATCAAACTCTAGTATTTAAATGGATTTGTTTGATTTGACTTTGGCATCAGTGCTGACTTTTTCCAAAACCCGATCAAATGCACAAAAACCTCCCCTAAATAATTTTATTAATATTTAATTCAATATTACTTATGTCGTTATTATTTACTATATTAGTTAAATAATATTTGATTTAGTTTTAATTTATTAAAATCAGTCATTATCGGTCTTTGTCAGGTGACGTCACTGTCGTAAACACCGAATTGCATTATGGGACATAGCCGCCATTTGTGTTGTATCCGAGTTAACGTGAGCTGTTATGTGGCTTTAGCGTCTTTCGCAGAGTAAATACAGTGTTACGTTCTTGTTGTGTTAAGAGCTGTAATAGTAAATCACAAGATCGAAAAGGTAATAAATGATTACGACGTCAGATATTTTAAATTTCCCGCTCGGAAGAAAGTATATTGTATAGACCTTTTTTCTTGGAACGCAAAATTACCCATCATGCTTTGCGTGTATGCGCAAGGAGAATGCGAAGAACTTCCGGTCGGCAGCTGATGCGTGTAAACAGTCACATTTGGACAGCTTTGAAACGATAGTTTTAATCTATTTTACCTGCTTTTATCCTCTTTGAACTAATACTGTTGTCCATCAGCAGCATCTCCTGGACTGATCATTTAAAGAAATGCGATCTAATAGGATGGAAAACAGCTGCTGTGAGGCGTTTTCCCCTCGTTGTCAGACGGCATCTTCTGCAGTTTAAATGAAGCCTCGTCATCGCTAAAGTCAACATTTTCTCTTTATTTCAATTATATAACCAGCCCAAACAAATGTAATTCACCAATGTTTGAAACACACACGCAGCCTGTACTGTGCCACTGACACACTGATTTAATAACTGTGACAAAGTGAAAATATAGGCTATTGTCATTTCCAAATGACAGTAAAACACAAACCGTGGTAAAAACAACACACGAAATAAAACACAAACGGCTCGCGATTAGAATGAACAGCAAATCAGCCAGCAGAGCATCAATAACAGACTTTTAATGGTAATTTTTGTAAATTGCACGACTTTTATCCTGTTAAGTTTCATGCCAGTACTCTGGTTTGCTCTCTCTCTCTCTCTCTCTCTCTCTCTCTCAGTGTGTGTGTGTGTGTTAAAGAGCCGCTGAGCTAACAGCTGACAGACCGGGAACGCACACACACACACTGTATTTCTGACGGCAGACACGTAAACTAAGAGAACATTTTTCTCGTATTTCTGACGCGCTTGAACCACACGTGACAGATTATAACGGCTTTAACAGACACATTTCTAAGTTGTGTGTCACAAAAACGCTCTGTTATCCATTAAAAACGTTATTGAAACCCATTTTCGGAGCGCAAATTACCAGTTGTACACGCTGTAAACTTGGCATTCTACCGGAAGTCGCTGGTCGCTATGGCGCCCTCCATGCAGCAGCCATGAAAAAGGTCTATATACTGTAGCGGTAACAACGGATGCATCTGGTGTCCTGGCCAGCTGCATTGAGACGCAAAATATATCTTAAATTCTCCGTTTATGCTCTTAACATTATCACAAAGGTAAGTACGAAAGAATATTTAAGTAACTTTACAACTGTCATTGCTTGAGCTTCAAATGTAACACTTTAGTTTTGGGGGTAGAACTGCATTTAAATATTTACGAATCAACTTAGTGCTTATGGATTTAAGATTGTAAAGTATTTGATTGGAAAAATATTGTAAAATACTTTTTTACAACTTAAA
Organism: Danio rerio; assembly: GCF_052040795.2. NCBI lineage: Eukaryota > Metazoa > Chordata > Actinopteri > Cypriniformes > Danionidae > Danio > Danio rerio. The sequence goes on from NC_141023.1 coordinate 6,322,963, forward strand.
TTTGCTGATGTACTCACTCCCTGACAAAAAGTACATTTTCGACTGACCTTTTTCTGAAAACAAATATAGCTTTTTGTTGAAATCATTCCCTTAAATGTTTTAAATCTCCAGACTGTAACGTAGACTAACCATGTTCAGTACACTTTTCGCTATTCAGCGCACTCAAAGGGCCACTCCTCCGTCATTAAAAGCCAGATAAGCATGCTTGTGTGTTTTATTCTCTGGGGGAATACCTATTGCACAATCCAAATCTTGATTGATGTCTTTTGGACTAGTAGTTTTTGAGAAAAGATGGGATAAGTACCGCCTTCGAATGTGTACGGAAGATGATAGGTATTAACGGTGTTCCGTACACGACTAAAATAGTGTTCCGTACAGGGAGCATAACTTTAATTTACTGGCAAAAATGGGCATTGTTTGAAGTCTTATTAAAATCCTTTGTCAGAATATACTATTATTGTTTAACTTGAAGTTAATGATATATTAAATAACTCTTTTATGAAAGTTTTAAATGAAATAGCTTCAAAATCATTTACTTTTTGTATCATGTTTATTTTATTACAGCATGACAATTTAAAATATTAAAACATTAAATTCATGCACATTGACGCTAACTTGACTGAGCTTTTATGAATATAAACATCATAACTGCAAAAAAAGTCTCTCAGGCGGAGAGTTGCAACATGCGGTATTTACCCACAATTGATGTTTAAACATCCCCTTTTCAAAGCATTTATTCAACAAAAGATAATTTATTTAACAATTTGTGATAACATAATATTCACTTCATAAAGACTGTAATCCCGTGTGATGCATAAATTAAATGCAAAAGCATCTTGTCGGGGCTTTAAATGTCTCCCCTCCCAGGCGACACTCGCACTTTATGCTTGCCCACTTTCTATTTACAAGCGCATTAGGTGGACGTAGCAAACTTGCTGAATTTACTCGGAAACATATAGTAGGAATGTCTCTGTTGTGGTTGGGGCTGAAAGAGTGAGAATTAAAGATAACTAGGGGTGTCACGATTTCGATTACGAAATTTATGCTCAATTTCGATTATCGAATCAAAAAATAGAATCGTCGATGCTGCCACGCCCCCATGTCACGTCAGCTTGGCTTGCCAAGCGGGAAAAAACACGATTGTTGAAGTGCTTGTTAAACTGCAGATACAGGAGACCAGGGTATCTGCACATTTTTTAACAGGAAATTTAAGACCTTTTAAGACCTTTTTAAGTCCTCTAAAATGAAAATTTAAGACTTTACCTAAACAAAAAAAAACAAAAAAAAACAGGAAAATGTTCAGTGTGTCAACACAGAATGATGTGGTGAAGCATTAGCGTGGCACAACTCACCAGAGCCACGCTCAAGACAGGTCAAAGGGACGCAAAAACTTTTATGCCGAGTGCTGATTGACCTTACAACCCTAACAACAGGGTACCGGTCTCGTCAGTTTATCAACGTCTAAAGTGCAAGTCTAAGTCTTTGTTGCTGCATTCATGGACTCATCGAACATTATGATGAAAGCGTCCTTGTTTGCTCGTGAAATTAGTTTCTTCTTTAGGTATGGGGCAACACCAAATCGTGCTAAACATACTGTTTTATCTCTTCCACATGTGAACGTACTCGCACACTCTGAGTCAGGGAACATTGCTTGAAAAACTAGGTGGACGTCCTCATTTGAGGTGTACGAGTGGTGGCGGCTTACGGTTTGAAATACCCACAGTATTTCAGCCTTAAATGTAACTATATTCGCAAAGCTGCTGAAGGCATTGCTAGAAGTGGACGGCCTTGTGGAAGTCTGAGGTCGAAGTGCTTGATGAGAACATACTTATGGGCAAACTACTTGCCAGCAACTACACATGCTTTTTGTGCTTCTCTGCTTTCATGTGTGAATCGAGCGCTATGCGGCCCATTGTCCCCAGTTTTATCGTCTTTTTACATAAAGCACACCTCCCTTCATGATTACTGGCTGTTTTCTTTAGCCACCCCCGATACTTTTCGTCCTCCAACCAATTGTCATCAAACAAACATTTGCCCATGCTTGCGATTTCGCAAAATGCGTGGTGGCGAAGTATCAATGCAATGCATTCATCAATCATTTGTATGTCACCTATGGAATGATGCAGGTTGCAACCACGAAGTTCTGCCCCCAAATGTTGCGCTGGTCAAATAGCGGTTGAAAAAAATGAATAAAAAAGACGAGTTGGACATGAAATTTAAGATCCCACATGAAATTTAAGACCTCCTTATGGAAAATTACAGAATTCAAGACATTTTCAGACCTTAAAAATCGAAAATTTTATTTAAGACATTTCAAGACTTTTTAAGGACCCGCGGGGACCCTGGAGACCCGTCGACAGAGCTTAAACCCTCTCCTCTTTCAATGAAGTCGCCGGTGTGGAAGCATTTTGGATTTCCAGTGAGTTATGTTGACAACTTTCGTGTTGTCGACAAAAAAAACACAGTTTTGCAAGCTCTGCTATGTACGTATTAGGGTTCGTCCGATAGACAACACCGGCATCGCGATCCTCCGCCCGCCCCCGTTGCAAATCCACTCGCGAAAAGTACACACTCAGGCCCTGTTTACAATGTCTTTGTTTTTAAATGGCATTTTAGAACAACAACGATTTGACATCCACAGTGGCGTGTAGCATTTCTGAGCAGCCCTCCTTCCTCTCTACCTCTGACACACACACACACAGACACAGACGCACACAAACAGCCATGGGCTCGAGACAGCGGGTTCAGGCAGTCAGATGATCAGTAGACTGCTTCAGTCTTTCACTCACTTGTACTTAGTCACTTTAGCGAACACCTCAGATACTGTTGACTGGTTCCTGTTGGTTGTGCGTCTTTTTTACCGACGCCATTATAACGACACAGATCACTAGTCAGGAGTCCCGCAGAAAAAGTGATTGACAGGTGGTGATTAAGTGTGTATCTTGCCTTTATTCATTTACTGTATGATTTGTTTATGGGTAAAACAAAGACCATGCAGGTCAGGTAGTTTAAACGGTAGGCTACAAATAATTAATTCGTCATTAATTATTTATTATTCATAATCGAAAATCGAATCGTGACTTTAGAATCGAAAATGTTATCGAATCGAGGATTTGGAGGATCGTGACACCCTTAAAGATTACACAGATATATAGCTTGCCTACGACCCATAAGTATTTATTCAGAGATTAACGTTAAAAGGTCATCTGTACGGAACATCGTTGTGTACGGAATATGGTTAGTCTACGTTAACTTCATGAAACTGCAGTTAAAAAACCCAGTTCTTTTCCACTGTAGAAAAAATATCAATATATTGGATGACAAAGTTAATGCTTAAATGTTCAAAATTCAATTCAGGTTTATTATGCTCAAATATGTCGTATTTTTCATAAGCATGTAGCATTATAGTACATTCATTTTTTACTTATTCTTTCTGTGTTATATTTTTGCTGTATATACATTTCTAACTTTGTCATTGCCAGCCAAGCTGCATATGACCCAGACTGAGCACCATCTCTACATCTGGGCCATGTCGTGGTTTTTCCTTTCTTCAATGATCAGCCAAGTCTGATGGTTTTGATTTCAGAAGAGTTCTTTATTGTCGACAACAAAGGAGATTTTTCAGGAGACCCCCAGTAGCATCTCTGCCTGAAAATTCTGTCCCACTCAAACTCCAGCCCGCTTAAATACTCTTTAAATAATTTAAATACTTTTTCCCCTGTTCTACATGTCACACAAGACCCCTCCTATTTTAACCCTTGACCCCAAATTCCACCTCCGTCATCTGTTTTTCCTTTAATTCTACATATATCACACAAGACCCCCCCCCCCCTAGTTTAACCCAAGCGACAACCTCCCGCTCTCCCTCAGGAAGCCAATACGGAAGTAACTAAAACTGCAATTCATCTGAAATTCGGCTAGTCCTGGCCGCTCCTGGCTCCAAAACAGAGCAAATTTCAACTGAGCCCACTGTTAGAATGGCCAACTTTACAGCAGAAAAAAAGGTGTTTACAGCCTGGTACAAAAAAAGATTTAGGTTAATACAGCTAATATTACCCTTCATGACAACTGTGAGGGGGGTGAATTTTTTTATAACTCATCCGTTTCCTTTATATTAAGTTATATTAAGTTTGCATAATTAAGGGCGTGGCCACTTGAGTGACAGCTAGGTCTCGTTGGTCGCCGTCACGTCACCTCAGCTGAATCCGGCAGATTAGCCACTGAACTCGGCATATTTATCTTATTTCTGTGTTGTTTTATGTGGCTTTACACAGTCGACTGCCTTTTGGACTTGTTTCCTACAATTATTAGATGGCATGGCATGCTGAGTGCACTTAATTGTGCTCACAAAACATTCACGTGGCCTCCGTTTCACATGTGAGTAAAGTTATATACTTATATACCATCTCTATACATGTATTTGTTTTATTTAAGATCATTTATCGTTTATATTTATATTTAGAGCTGTGATGCACTCCAGAATCTGTCAGATTGATTAGCTGTAGGCTCTAGAACAGTCATCTGAAGCGTTGTCATACAGTGTTATGCTGGATTTCATCAATAGTCTTACATTTACTAACACAGACTATATCTGAAGTGTTTGGAAGTAATTTGCGTTTTCCTCCTGTTGAAAAACATCATAAGAACAATGTTTAGTGTCTCGATGTATTACAGCAGTGTTTTTAAAAGTCTAAACACTTTATTGATATAGTATACAACCAAGCACACGTGGTCAGAACACAAACGAGTCACAGGTGATAAAGTATTAAGCGTTCTCCCAAAGTAAAGTGTGTCTGAACCAGGTCCAAGCTAAATGCTAGCAGGTGTCTGTAGCTCCGCTCACTCTCCGCCTCTTTGCCCTTGTTTGGTATCCCGCCGTGGGTGTGATGACGCGTGACCAAAATGGCGACGGTTGGCCGCGCCTACTTGTGGCTTCTTTTGCGCTCTTCAGAAACCTATGGGTGACGTCACGGATACTACGTCCATATATTTTACAGTCTATGGTTTTACCCTTGACCCCAAATTCCACCTCTGTCATCTGTTTTCCCCTTAATTCTACATATAGCACACAAGACCCCCCCCCCCAGTTTAACCCTTGACCCCAAATTCCACCTCTGTCATCTGTTTTTCCCTTGTTCTACATAACACTTTAATTGTTTTAATGGTATGCAAGTCTACAAGCAGATTATACACATACAATTTGAACATATAGATTAACATCACACTTTAAAGAGTATAAAATCCACTTCAGCCACACAGAAACTACACAGACAGACACTGCACACTCTGCAAGACAGATTAAGAGGAGGAAAAGAAACCCAACACTGCAGTCAGCTGAAGATGTGGACGACCAGCATGCTGAGAAGGAGACATTGAGACACACAACACTAAGGAGGTCGCTGAGACAAACTGAATGTAAATAGTGTATAGACACGTGTTGAAAAAAACCACCTGTTGGAGGAGAACTGACAGCTGCTGTGTGAACTTGAAGAATACAGGATGTCTGATGGATTTTGTAGCAAGAATGATGCTAAAGTACACAACAGAAAATCTTAATAACATGCACCGAGCCATTAACATGATACTCCCTTGTGAAGGTGAAGATGTCACATTACAGCACAGGATTGTAACTGTCAAACAAGCCAACATTCAATTGAAGTGTAGAAGAGCTGTAGATGTCAATAAGAGTTAAAAGCCCAGGTGTATAAATGTTTTCTGTGCATAATTGATACATTATTTTTAAAAATTCCAATTTCATTTTTGTAACTATGTTTTCTTTCGCTGTATGAGTGTGTTTTGCTGATGTTTCATCCTGTCTTATGTCAGTGGTTCTCAAAGTGGGGGTCGGGACCCCCCGAGGGGTCGCGGGGCAATGAAGGGGGGGGGGGGGTCGCCTGGTGATTTCCAAAAATCTATTTATTTTTATTAAACCATAAGAATTAACATATTTTATCCATAACTATACTGAAAATAAAAATAGTCGTTTATAGTTACTATATACTATATAGTTAGCTTATAGTTACTAGTTCTAACCCTCTGGGGTAATTACATTCTATTAAAGGCAGCAATAGCGTCAGATGCATTTTGATTTTATAACATCAGGTTATACTTTCTGGCACATTTAAAGCACTGACACAAATTTAATTGGTGTGTCTGCGTCACTGCATGCAAGGTTTCTGTATTTATAACCACCTCAGAGGATATTGGGGGTCGCGAGTCACTGGTATTGTTATTTTGGGGGTCGCGGGCTGAAAAGTTTGGGAACCCCTGTCTTATGTAAAGAGTATGATGCATTCCTCCAGAAATGACTTTTCCCTCAGTAAACCATAGACTGTAAAATATATGGATGTAGTATCCGTGACGTCACTCATAGGTTTCTAAACAGCGCAAAAGAAGCCACAAGTGGCGGGAAGGATCCAAGATGGTGTCCTGCTAAGTCTACTTGTGTAGTGCTCTGCTGACAAACTCACCTTTAACAGCTAAACAAGAAATATCTTACTTTAAAGTTACCTCTCACGACTTTAAAAATGAAGTCAGCGGCAGATAAACGGAAAGGAGGAGAAACATCGCGTGCTTCACGTATCTCTAGCCTTATAGAAGGCCACAGCTATGCTGCTCACGGAGATAGCCCTTTACTTTCACCGCTACCTGGGAGCCCAGATAAACCGCCATCAAAGAAAGGTAGAGCTGATGACAATGATTCTGTAATCTCCACGCTTTCTCAACTAATAAATAACCGATCGGATGCCCTGGAAAAAATGGTTGGGGACAATGCGTTGAAAATAGAAGGGCTAAAAAAAACTGTTGACTTTATATGTGCCGAGCTCAACGATGTTAAGGGGAAGGTTGGCCTTATTGAAGCAAGAGTGAGCTCTGAGGAAAAAAAGATGGAGTTCTGTGAGACAAGGATTGCAGATTTGGAGCGTTACTCGCGTCGTTGGAATTTGCGACTGCACGGAATACCGGAAAAAGAAGGTGAAAACATCAGAGCTGAATCTATTCGCATATGTGTTGCCACTCTTCCAGAGGGAGGTCCGTCTCTACCGGATAAAATTGACACTGTTCATCGTATCGGGAAGAGGCCAATGAACACCACTAGGCCACGGGCGGTCATCATTCAGTTCTCTTCAAGGTTAATAAGAGATGGCGTGTGGAGAGCAGCGAAATCATCAGAGTTTCTTCGTGTGAACAGTCTTCGATTTTCCGAGGATCTTACGGCTTTCGACCGAGAAAGAAGGCTCTTACTTTGGCCTGCGGTGGAAAATGCTCGTAAGCAAGGAAGGAAAGCATACTTTGTGGGCCACCGAGCATTCATTGAAGGTTCAGAAATTAACCCTTCATGATCTGAACAAATAATCAAGAGAGGTTCACATAACTAATGTTGCACTAATCAGAACACTCAAGTTAGCTGTAAATGTTCTTATATAGTTATTTTGTCAGCTATTATTTGTGCGTTTTCATCCAGTAAGCTTTAGTAAGGAACTTTTTTTTTCTTTCTCTTCATATTAAGAGTTTTTTTTGTTTGTTCGATTTTACTCTGTCTATTTCTGTAATTTCTCTCAACGCCAGGGGACTTCGAGACGTTACTAAGCGGAAAGCTTTGTTTACATTTGCAAAATCATTTAAGACGGACTTTGTTTTTTTTCAAGAATCACATTCAATTCCTAGTGATTATGCTTTTTGGAGAAATCAGTGGTGCAATGACATTTGGTTCGCTCACGGCTCAGAACATTCAGCTGGAGTCTTAATTTTGAAAAACAATTTTGTTGGAGACGTTTTACATCACTTTTGCGATAAGAAGGGTCCTTTTCTGATGTTGGTAGTTTGTATAAATAATATTGTTGTAATTTTGGTTAATATATATGGCTATAATGTAACTCATGATAATGACTTGTTGTTTGAAACTATAGAGGACAAGATTCTCTTGTGGCTTAATACATACCCTGATGCCTTAATTTTTATAGGGGGAGACTTTAACATGGTACCTGATAACCAAATGGATAGACTACCGCCTAAACGGTCCACCTCTGTAAACACTAAACTGAAAATTTTTATGGACAAATTTAATGTTATTGATATTTGGAGAGAAATATTTCCAAACACTAAGTCTTACACTTGGAGTAACAAATGTTGTTCTAGACAGTCTCGTATTGACTACTGGCTTGTCTCTCAATGTGTCAAGAACTTTAAAGCTACTACTAGCATTCTTCCCTCCCCTCTAACTGATCATAAGGTTATTCTTCTTCAGTCCCCTCTCTCATCAGACAATATATTCTCAGGACCCAGGGCATCTTATTGGAAGCTTAATTCCTCATTGCTTACGCATGATCAAGTAAAGATTAAAATGTCATTTTTAATTAAATATTACTGGCTCAAAGCGAAAAAAGACAATAAATATGGATTGAATTGGGAACTCCTTAAACATGAAATTGGCAAATGTGCTAGGAAATTTGGGACTCAACTAGCTAAACTTAAAAAGCAAGAGGAGGAATCTATTGTTTATAAAATAATATACCTTCATAACAAAGTTCAGGATGGCCTATCAGAAGCAGAATTTCAAGAACTTTCTGAATTGCAAACTAAGTTAGACTTAATATATAAATACAGAGCAGAAGGCTCTTTTATTCGCTCAAGAAGAAGATGGCTCGAGCAGGGAGAGCAAAGTACAGCTTATTTCTTTAGGATGGAAAAAAATAATTCTAGAAATCTAACTATTAATTCCTTGAATATTGATGGAACTGAGTCTTCTGACCCTAAACAAATTGCTACCTTTTGTGCAAATTTCTACACTAATCTTTATAAATCTAAATATTGTGATGATTCTGCACAGTTGTTTTTCCAATCGTTAAAGGGAACCAAAACTTTATCTATAAATGAGACGGACACCTGTGATAGACATATAACTGCTGCTGAAATAATAGAGTCTATTGAAGCCCTTAAAAATAATAAATCTCCGGGTACTGATGGGCTGACGGCTGAATTTTATAAAATGTTTGCTCAAGATTTAGCACCTTTTTTACTTAAAATGTTTTTAGAAAGCATTGAATCTGAAGCACTTCCTTCAACATTATCTCAAGGCTTACTTACTTTAATTCCCAAACCAAAGAAAGACATTCTTTTTATAGATAACTGGCGTCCAATTTGCCTCTTAAATTGTGACTACAAAATATTAGCATTATTATTGGCCAATAGGCTTAAAAGTGTGCTAGGAACAATAATAGATGAAACACAAACAGGTTTTATCCCAAAGAGACACATTTCTAATAATATCCGTCTCGTCTTAGATTTATTAGATTATGCAGAATTAGTTAAGGAGGAAAGCTTTATTCTTTTTTTAGATTTTTATAAAGCTTTTGATTCTCTTGAGCACAATTTTATTTTACAATCATTGCGCAAGTTCAACTTTGGTGATTTTTTTTGTAAGTCCATCCGCACGTTATATAAAAATGCTACCTGCTCTATTAATCTCAAATCGGGTACGTCACCTAGATTTGAGGTTTTTAGGGGAGTTCGTCAGGGCTGTCCAGTCTCTCCCTACCTATTTGTAATAGCATCTCAACTTCTTACCTCTTATTTGCTGAACAGTAGTCTACAAGGCATTAATTTAGCTGATAAACATTTTCTCATAAGCCAATTAGCAGATGATACCACTCTTTTTCTAAAGGATGAATCACAGATTCCTCATGCTATTAAATATATTAAAATGTTTTCAAAAGCTTCAGGCTTGACTCTAAATTTAGATAAATGTGAGCTGCTTGCTATAAAGTCCTGCTCGGCCTCTATTCTTTATAATATCCCTGTTAAATCTCAAGTATGCTACTTAGGTTTAACTATTTGCAAAGATGACAATATTAGAAGTAAATTAAATTTTGACCCAGTAATTGCCAAAACAAAAAAAAAATTTAATTCTTGGCTTCAAAGGGACTTGTCTTTAAGAGGGAGGGCACTCCTTGCCAAAGCTAAAGGTATTTCAAGAGTAACATATCCTGCTCTCTCACTATTTGTGAACAAGTTTTTCTGTGCTGAGGTTGATAGAATGCTTTTTGACTTTCTTTGGAAAAACAAAAGACACTATATCAAAAAATCTGTTATTATAAACAGTTATGATTATGGGGCCTTCTAAACTTTCTTGATTTCTCTTCTATGAATAATACTTTCAAGATAAATTGGTTGAGGCAATTTTTGAATGATCCTGATTCCCTTTGGAATGTAATTTCCAAGTATATTTTTTCCAAAGTTGGTGGTCTCCCTTTTTTATTAGTATGTAATTATAATATCTCCAAACTTCCTATTAAATTATCCAATTTCCATAAGCAAGTATTATTAGCATGGCATTTAATATATAAACACAACTTTAGTCCTCATAGGTATTATATCTGGAATAACCATGATATTTGTTATAAAAATAAATCTATATTCTTTCCTAATTGGTTTAGGAACAATATTTGCCTGGTTTCTCAACTTTTTAATAATAATGGTCATTTACTCTCTTATTCTGAGTTCTTAAGTAAATACTGCATTCCTATAACCCCACGAGAGTTTGCCATCGTTATGGACGCAATTCCCAGTGGCGCTATTACCCTTTTAAAAAACTCTCTTCATTCTGTTCTCCCTGTTACCTCATTAATTAATGCATGTGAAACAGTGATTGGGAAAATTTGTTTCTCGCACAACCCTTCTCTCAGAAATAGAAAGATTCGGCATCTTTTTCAGAATGAAATAACTTCTATTCCACATGTCATATTTCACTGGAGTAATTTATTTTATGACATTCCTTGGAAGATTGTGTGGTCTTTACCCAACAAATTTCTAATTACAAATAAGGTTAAAGAGGTTTCCTTCAAATTGCTACATAGAGTTTATCCAGTGAATGTTTATATTAAAAAAATGCTTCCGGAAAAGGATCCCCTTTGTTCCTTTTGCAGAATTCTAGATGAATCTGTTGATCATCTTTTTTGGGAATGTACCCATATTAAGATTTTTTGGAAAGAATTCAGTTTATTTATACGTGTATCTCTTTTATATAATTTTTCTTTGTCATACAAGGATGTTTTATTTGGTTTTTATCATGTTGATAAAGTTAAAGATAAATATTTTCTAATAAATCTGTTTATTTTACTAGCAAAATTTTTTATACATAAATGCAAATTTTTGTCTGTAAAGCCCCTTTTTCTTATTTTTTGTAAAGATTTGAAATATTATTTAAATACAATCTCTACCTCCAGCAATGTTAAAGCTTTAAAATCCGTAACACTATGTGAATCTTACAATATTCTCTCTTTTTTATAATAGATGACTGTATTGTATGTGATCTTGTAAACATCACTGTGACCTTGCTTTAAATTTAAAGTGCTTTTTGTAATTTATATTTCCCCTGGCATATTCTTTAGTTTGTCATTTTGTTTTGTTCTGTTCTCTACCCTTGTTGTTAAAGGTTTTGTACCTTTTCTGTATATTTTTGTATTCTTGTTGAACGCTTTAATAATAAAAAAAAAAAAAAAAAAAAAAAAAGAAGCCACAAGTAGGCGCGGCCAACCGTCGCCATTTTGTTCGCGCGTCATCACACCCACGGCGGGATACCAAACAAGGGCAAAGAGGCGGAGAGTGAGCGGAGCTACAGACACCTGCTGACAGTTTGCTTGGACCTGGTTCAGACACACGTTACTTTGGGAGAACGCTTAATACTTTATCACCTGTGACTCGTTTGTATTCTGACCACTTGTGCTTGGTTGTATACTATATCAATAAAGTGTTTAGTCTTTTAAAAACACTGCTGTAATACATTGAGCCACTAAACATTGTTCTTATGACGTTTTTCAACAGGAGGAAAACGCAAATTACTTCCAAACACTTCAGATATAGTCTGTGTTAGTAAATGCAGGGCTATTGATGAAATCCAGCATGTATGACAACGCTTCAGATGACTGTTCTAGAGCCTACAGCTAACTAATCTGACAGCTCTAAATTTAAATATAAACGATAAATGATCTTAAATAAAACGAATACATGTATAGAGATGGTATATAAGTATAAAACTTTACTCACATGTGAAACGGAGGCCACGTGAATGGTTTGTGAGCACAATTAAGTGCACTCAGCATGACATTCCATCAAATAAGTGTAGGAAACAAGTCCAAAAGGCAGTCAACTGTGTAAAGCCACATAAAACAACACAGAAATACGATAAATACGCCTAGTTCAGTGGCTAAAACGCAGGATTCAGCTGAGGTGACGTGACGGCGACCAGCGAGACCTAGCTGTCAATCAAGTGGCCACGCCCTTAATTATGCAAACTTAATATAAAGGAAACGGATGAGTTATAAAAAAATTCACCCCCTCACAGTTGTCATGAAGGGTAATATTAGCTGTATTAACCAAAATCTTTTTTTGTACCAGGCTGTAAACACCTTTTTTTTCTGCGGTAAAGTTGGCCATTCTAACAGTGGGCTCAATTAAAATTTGCTCTGTTTTGGTGCCAGGAGCGGCCAGGACTAGCGGAATTTCGGATGAATTGCAGTTTTAGTTACTTCCGTATTGGCTTCCTGAGAGAGAGCAGGAGGTTGCCGCTTGGTATAAACGTAAATAAATGGAGGATGACTTAAAATGTGTTGTTAACTCATTTATTGTTTTTGTTCTTCACAATCACAAAACTGGTACATCAGAACCAAACACAAGGTAAGCAGTTATTGCTTGAACTCAATAATCCTTTAAAGAACTGAGACAAGACGCTTTTAAAGTTAAACAATAAGTCAATCAGTAGTTTGAGCCAGAGGCGGACTGGGACTAAAAATCAGCCCTGGCACTGTAGCCACACCAGCCCACATTACCACACCGACACAGCCCCATCCACGGACACGCACATTCACTACTTTTATTGTTGTATAGATGGTGAAATAATGTAAGCAGTACCATATTTTACGCAGCGGATGTCCTCCAAAGCATTGGGAAACCCCTATACACACACATTCACAAACATGCACCACAGACAAGTAGGCCTACCCAATCCACCTATAGCACATGTGTTTGGAAACCAGGAGGAAACCCACGCGAACATGCAAACTCCACAAGAAACACCAACTGACACAGCCGAGGTTTGAACCATTGACCTTCTTGCTCTCGACGTTGTCCTCACGAAACTATTTCAGTTAATGTTATGCATTTAGCAGCGTCTGATTTTAGAGCAATTTTTGGCTTTCTCTGGGCTTTTCGGCACCGCCTTTCCTTTTTTTACGGTCCATCTCTGACAATTTGCTTGTGTTGCACTTACCTGTTTGTTTGACATTCTCTCCAAATTTTGATTACGTCCACGTAACCTCTGATTGGGTCGTCCCATCTTGAAACCAGTCGGCTATTGCCGATTGGGCCAATGTTTAACATTTACTATCATTATTATTATTATCATCATCATTATCATAATATTCACATCTTGCAAGAGATAAAAGCTGCCTGCATGTAAAAACAATACATATAAAAAACGTTATTAAAAAAATAGCATACCGGCCAACATTTAAAAAATGGTCCGGCCCTTCTGGCATTTGCCAGAATTGCCAGATGGCTAGTCCGCCCCTGGTATTGAGCTAAATAGTTCACCCAAAAATTTAAAGTCACTTACTATTTACCTGCCATCAAGTGGTTCTAAACGCCATCATGTGATTTTAAACGGCGGGAACGCGCGTTCGAAAAATAGAATCAGGCTGCGTTCGAAACCGCAGTAAAAAGCAGTAGGCGAGCGGAGTATAGCTGCGTCCCAAATCGCATACTTATGCACTATTCTACGCCATTTTGTAGTATAAATAGTGTAAGTAGTGCGTTCACACTGAAAACTCTAAAAATAATAAGTGCACTTTAATTACCCGGATGATGCACTCATTCAGCGGCTAAAATGAAGTGTAATGATGGACACTTCACGCACTCAACGTCCGCAGATTTGCTTACGTAGCGGAAGGGGCGGAGCTATCGGACGCACATGTTGAATAACTTTATTTATTTTGGATGGTGAAAGCAAAATTCTTTTACGAGAGTGATTATAGCGCCTCCCGATGGTGATTGCGGCAATACTCACGGCAGGTATTATTTGATAATTCGGCCGTTTACTTCAATGATTTGGCAACCGTCAAACGTCATCAGGGAAACGGTTTGAATTTCCGCTTAGTAAAAAAAACATTAGTGTGCCATTTGGGATGCCTCTACATACATATACTACCCTGTTGAGTGTGTAAGTGCATAAGTACATAGTGCATGAGTGCATAGTGTGCCATTTGGGACGCAGCTTTTGTCTGTTCTTCTTCTTCTTGTGGGAGTAATGGCGGTCGGCAGACCAACTTATATGGTGCATTCCCGCCACCTATTGGATAGGAAAAAGCATGAGAACAAACGATATTTGATACGAATGGAGGGGATGAGTACAAGAGGGAAGAGAGAACAGGAAGGAGAAGAGAAAGAAAAAAAAATTAAATAAGATAAAAGTTTAATACCTGTATTATTTAACTTATTTTGAACCATTTCCTATTAAGGTGTGAAATGACCTATTTTTCCCGTAAATGCTTAATCCTTGAACTAATCTCTGTTTTTCATATGCATTACATTCTGTAATGACATGTTCTAATGTTTCTATTTTCCCACATTTACCACAATATCCTGCCTCATGCTTTCCTATTCTAAACATATACTGGTTTAGCAAACAATGACCAACACGCAACCTAGTTATCACCACATCCTTCCTTCGATTACCAAACTTGTTAAATAACACCCACACATCCTTGAATATAATGCAAATGTCTGCCTTTTTCTCCATTATCCCACTCCCTCTGCCATATCCTACCTGTTTCCTTTGCAATCATGTTTTTCACCTCTGACTTACTTATTTTTAATTTTATTTGAGTATGTTGTAATGCTTTCTTTGCAAGTTGGTCTGCCTCTTCATTACCTACTACTCCCATGTGACCAGGAATCCACAAAAAGCTTACAAAAAGTCCACCCTGTCTGATTCTACATACATTTAGCATTACCTCATTTACTACACTGCAAAAAACACTTTTCTTACTTAGATTTTTCGTCTTGTTTTGAGTCCAAATATCTAAAAATTCTCAAATCAAGAAGAATTTTCTATACAAGAAAAACATATGCTGCGTCCCAAATGGCACACTATACTCTATGCACTCATGCACTATGTACTTATGCACTTACACACTCAACAGTATAGTATATGTATGTAGTGTTGTCCCAAATGGCACACTAATGTTTTTTTTACTAAGCGGAAATTCAAACCGTTTCCCTGATGACGTTTGACGGTTGCGAAAACAGTGAAATAAACGACCAAATTATCAAGTAATACCTGCCGTGAGTATTCGCCATCGGGAGGCGCTATAATCACTCTCGTAGGAGAATTTTGCTTTCACCATCCAAAATAAATAAAGTTATTCAACATGTGCGTCCGATCGCTCCGCCCTTTCCGCTACGTAAGCAAACCTGCCGTCGTTGAGTGCGTGAAGTGTCCATCATTACACACTTCATTTTAGCGGCTGAATGAGTGCATCATCCGGGTAATTAAAGTGCACTTATTATTTTGAGAGTTTTCAATGTGAACACACTACTTACACTATTCATACTACAAAATGGCGTAAAATAGTGCATAAGTATGCGATTTGGGACGCAGCTATATTGTCTTGTTTTGAGAAATAACATGCTAATATTAAGTGGGTTTTTCCTTAAAACAAGCAAAATAATCTGTCAAAAGGAAAAACAAGATTATTTTGCACATTTTAAGGTAAAACTTCATCCACCACCAGTGTGCTGCATCCACCTGGATGACGCGACGGCAGCCATTTTGCACCAGACCGCACACCACACACCAGCTGACTGGATTCCCTTTCCGTAAGAAATCTGTAATTGTAAATTTGTTTCGGGACTAGTAAAAGTGTTTTGCGTCTTGTTAATTTGTTTTCCAAAATGTAAATTTGTTTCGCCCTTGATAAAATTGTTTTTCCTATGTTATTGTGTCTGATGATGGGTAAAAATGTTTTTCAAAATGTAAATTTGTCTCGAGCTTTGTAAAAGTGTTTCAAACTTTGTAATGTTGTTTTGCACTTTCCGGCCACCGTATCAGGTAGTTGAAACGGTAGGCTACAAATAATTAATTGCCTATGACGACGATGTCATCGTCCATCACGATGTTTCACAGTAGACATTGTACGAATTGGTTGACATCGCTCAACCCTAATAGAAAAAGAAACATTAAAAGTTTTGGATTTGGATGCTAATAGATATATTCAAATTGCTGGCATAGCAAACTATATGTGAATCCAGTGTTGTCAAAAAGTATTCTAGAAAAGGAGTTTCTCAATAATATAGACAAATATGAAAATTGGTTACAGAAAATCAACAAGTCAAAATTTAATGAAATACAAGAAATAATGACAATAAGAACACTTTAATGATAGATGATCATATATAAATATAGACTTTCCACATTCAATGATCTCTTACGCCCGTATTATTCAATGTTCAGGTATGAACACCCCACAGTCTCTGAGCATTTATCTCTGATGTCTCATTTAGCAAAAAATAACAAACTTTTTTCAAATCATTTCACACAAATGAGCAGAAATTAATTGGAATGTTACACACAATCCACAAACACACGCAAATGGTGGCATCTCAAATATAAAAATACTATAAAGAAGATAAAGATAAATTAATTGATTACCTGAGTCTCCAGGCTATGCAGTCTATTAGTTCACCCTTCATCTTTCAAGTCCCTGGATAGTTCATAGGTTATTTTTGTCACATCACATCTACATAATTTAAACTTATTCATTTCAATGCCTATTTCTTCAATAAGCTTGGTATGCCATTCTGAATCTAATGACATTAATCTCGAGAGTTTTGACCAAAGCATTTAAGAACTGTAAGTGAAAACATGCATTTTCCATATCTCTGGCATGGTTGCGATAACACAGGGGAGTCCAAACTCGGTCCTGGAGGGCCGGAGTCCAGCAAAGCTTAGTTCCAACCCCAATCAGACACACCTGGGCCAGCTAATCAAGCTCCAACTAGGCTTTCCAAAAACATCCTTGCAGCTGTGTTGAGGGAATTCGAAGATAAAATCTGCAGGACACCGGCCCTCCAGGACCGAGTTTGGACACCCCTGCCATAACATAAAGCAAGCTTGGTGTGAATACAGTATTCAAAGCAGTATACAGAATACAGTACGAAAGCAGTATGGATATATAACGTCAGTGTGGTGGAAAGAGCGTGGCCGAACACCCAGAAAGTTGGGAGAGCGAGTGGAGACAGTCAGTAGCCCAATCAAAAATAATTAATAACACCTGTTTTCTGTAGTGATTGGGCCGGGGAGACACCAGCTGCGTCCGAAACCGCATACTTCCATAGTATATAGTACGCTAAAATCAGTATGCGAGCCGAGTAGTATGTCCAAATTCATAGAATTCGAAAATCAGTATGCGAGAAGTACCCGGATGACTTACTACTTCCGGCGAGATTCCGGAGTGCGCATCCCATGCACGCTGCACTATCCCATGATGCCCCGCGAGCGAATTCATGAATGGGAGTAAAGCGACGTAACTGACGCAGGTAGGTCACGTGACCATGACAAAAGGGCGGATGTAGTACGTTCGAATTCCATACATACTTTTCACATTCATACTGTATAGAACGTACTTTTCTAACGGCCGAGTAGTACGTTTAAATTCAAATGCAGTACCTACTGAGTAGTCGGCGGTTTCAGAAGCAGCCACCTTCTTAAGGGAGCAAGAGCGACCAGTGAAGAGAGAGCTGAGCTACAACCTGCACATAGAGGGCTGTCGCTGAGACATTAAAAAGAATAAATAAAACTATCACTTACCTAAACGCCGACCTGTCTTCTTCCCACAACAAAGAACCTTTCTACAGTCAGGTATGATTTTGAGTGTTTTTTGATTAAATAAATCATGTTATTATTTGACTAATCAACTTAGATTGCCTTAACAGAGAGTCTCCGACCACATACTCCAAGAGCACCACCCACAGAAAATGATAAAGAGACAAGGCTATATGCCTTCTCCAAAACACATGTGGACTGGTGAGGCATACTCCTACGAACCCTTGAGCACCCTAGTGAGGGTATAAACCTAGTTTAGTGCTCCACGGACCGCAAGAAATCCACATTGTTCCCCCTGTATCCAAGGTTCAATCATCAGCTGGACTTTGCTCTAGCTCCCTGGCCTAGACTTTAGTCTACATGGAGACCACAACCTCAGTTTTCCAGTCCAGAGGTACTGTCCCAGACCTCCACAATATGTTGTAGAGGCATGTCAGCTAGTCTCTGTATGGATGGAGCAGGAGTTTGGTTCACATGTTGGACTCCTGTAGGGCTGCCCTTTGTCACCTGTTTTGTGTTTTATTTTTCTAATTTCTAGCCACATCATAAACCATAGGATTTTATCTTTGCTATTTGAAAATGATGTTGTCCTGTTGGCTCCATAGGACCTGGAACCTCATGCACTGGGGCGGTTTGCTGCCAAGTCTGACATGGTGGGGTTGAAGATAAGCACATCCACGCCTGAAGTCAAAGTGCTTGACCAGAAAAATGTGGCTCGCCATCTTCAGGGTGGAGAAGAGTCCTTGACCCAGGTGAAGGAGTTCAAGTATTGTGGAGTTTTGTTCATGAGTGATAAAATGATGGATCGTGAGATCGTCAGGTTAATCAGTGCAGCAGTAATGCTGTCAATGTACAGGCACGTTGTGGCAAAGAAGGAAATGAGTTGAAAGGCAAAGCTCTCAATTTGCAATCTAAAGTCAATCCACATTCCTAATCTCACTTATGGTCATGACTGAAAGGACAAGATCTTAGATACAAGAGTCCAAATCTAGTTTTCTTCGCAGCGAGGCAGGGGTACCCTCAGAGATGAGTCGAGTTACTGCTCCTCTACAGTAACACAAGCTAGTTGAGGTGGCTTGGGCATCTGATCCAGATGCCTCCTGGACGGATACTTAGGGAGGTGTTCCAGGCTTGTCCCACTGGTAAGAGGCCCCAAAGAAAGACCCAGACCCCACTGGGGGGACTATGGCTGCGTCCGAAACCGCATACTTCCAAACTATATAGTACGCTAAAATCAGTATGCGAGCCGAGTAGTATGTCCGAATTCATAGAATTCGAAAATAAGTATGCGAGAAGTACCCGGATGACTTACTACTTGCATCCCATGCATGCTGCGCTATCCCATGATGCCCCGCGAGCGAATTCATGAATGGAAGTAAAGCGACGCAACTGACGCAGGTAGGTCACGTGACCATGACAAAATGGCGGATGTAGTACGTCCTAATTCCATTTATACTTTTCACATTCATACTGTATAGAACGTACTTTTCTAACGGCCGAGTAGTCCGTTTAAATTCAAATGCAGTACCTACTGAGTAGTAGGCGGTTTCGGACGCAGCCTATGTCTCTCAGCTTGCCTGAGAACGCCTTAGGATCCCCTAGAGCAGAGATGTCCAAACTCGATCCTGGAGTACCAGTGTCCAGCTGAGTTTAGCTCGAACTTGCTTCAACACACCTGCCAGAAAGTTTCTAGCATATCTAGTAAGAGCTTGATTAGCTGGTTCAGGTGTGTTTGATTAGAGTTGGAGCCAAACTCCGGACAACGGCCCTCTTGGACCGAGTTTGGAAATCCCTGCCCTAGAGCATAGGTCTCAAACTCAACTCCTGGAGGGCCGCAGCTCTGCACAGTTTTACTCCAACCCTAGTCAAACACACCTGATCTATTTAATCAATGTGATCAAGACTACTAGAAACTATAAAGCAGGTGGGAGTTGGAGCTCCGGCCCTCCAGGAACTGAGTTTGAGACTACTGCCACAGAGTTGAGGTGTTCAAACTCAATCCTGGAGGGCCGGTGTCCTGCATAGTTTAGCTTCAACTTCCTTCAACGCACCTCCCTGGAAGTTTGGTAAGATAAAGTTAAGTTTTCTATTATTGGACTCGAATTTGGCATCCTACCGCACAACACAACATGTTTGCTTTTGCAACCGGTCTCTTTTTGCAACCCGTGTGACGTCATGTGTGACGTAGGTTGGTAATTCCTCTATAGTTAAAGGAAGATCAGCTCACCAGTCTGAAGATTACAGGGGTTAATCATACAAACTACTATATCTCCAAGCCAGATGACTTCATTTCAGCCCAGCCTATAATTGCCCGAACTCCTGGACGAAGCTCCGCATGTTCTCATACAATTAAGAGAAGTTCCAAGTGGACATTAAGTGACCCATCAATATTGCTAGTTTGCATATTTGTACATTAAGGTTACTCTCAGATGTGACGCTCTTGTGTGTTTTTCAATGTTTCTGACTGACTGAATCTCACTTGTTTCTCTCCACTGTGAATGCTCTCATGTATTTTCAGGCTTCTTAACTGACTGAATCTCATGTCGCAGTGTGAACACCTGTACGGTTTCTCTCTAGTGTGAGTCCTCTCATGTGATTTCTGGTTTCCTAAATGTCTGAATCTCTTGTCGCAGTGTGAACACTTGTAAAGTTTCTCTGCAGTGTGCATCCTCTCATGTGATTTCTGGTTTCCTATGCAACTGAATCTCTTGTCGCAGTGTGAACATTTATAAGGTTTCTCTCCAGTGTGAATCCTCTGGTGTTGTTTTAGACATTTTGAATCACGAAATCTCTTGTTGCAGTGTGAACACATGTAAGGTTTCTCTCCAGTGTGAATCCTCTCGTGTGATTTCTGGTTCTCTATCCGACTGAATCTCTTGTCGCAGTGTGAACACTTGTAAGGTTTCTCTCCAGTGTGAGTCCTCTCATGTGTTTTCTGGCTTCCTAAATACATGAATCGCATGTCGCAGTGTGCACACTTGTAAGGCTTCTCTCCAGTGTGAATC
The DNA here is from genome assembly GCF_052040795.2 of Danio rerio. NCBI lineage: Eukaryota > Metazoa > Chordata > Actinopteri > Cypriniformes > Danionidae > Danio > Danio rerio. The sequence continues at coordinate 6,343,846 of NC_141023.1, forward strand.
ATCTGGTGTTGTTTTAGGATAGCAGCTGTAATAAAGGTCTTCTCACACTCAAAGCACACATACTCTCTCACACCGGTGTGAGTCTTCTGATGATATCTCAAACTTGTTTGATTTGCAAAACTCTTTCCACACAGTGCGCATGAATAAAGCTTCTCTTTTGTATGAACTCTAAGGTGATCATTCAGCTCTGAAGCCCTCAAAAATGTCTTGCTGCATTGACCACATGTGTGTGTTTTCTCTCCAGTGTGGATCAACATGTGTTTATTAAGGTTTGATGCATCTCTGAAACTCTTGCCACACTGAGAACATGTGAATGGTTTCTCTCCGGTGTGGATCCTCATGTGGACCTTGAGATTCTCTTTGTTTGACAGACTCCTTCCACACTCAGTGCAGGTGAAACATTTTTTGTCTTTTCTCTTCAGTGAGTGAGTTCTTCCTCTCATTTTGACATGGCGTGTCTCCTCAATCAGGCCTGAAATAAAAGTGAAGACAGCATTTTATAGAAGTGAAACAAAAAAAAAAGATAGTAGACAACTATGAACTATTCCAGCATATGCTTTACACAGTGGATGCCCTTCCAGCCACATCCCAGTACTGGGAAACTCTCATACACACTCATTCACACATACACACTTAAACCACTATGCCCAATTATGTTTACACAGTTCCCCTATAGCGAATGTGTTCGGACTGTGGGGGTAACCGGAGCACCCGGAGGAAACCCACACCAACACGGGGAGAACATGCAAACTCCACACAGAAATGCCAACTGGCCCAGCCGGGACTCGAACCAGCAACCTTCTTGCTGTGAGGTGACAGTGCTAAAGTTTTTCAGAATCAGATTTATTGCCAAGTGTGCTTCAAACACACAAATCTGTTTTGGCTACAGAAGCTTCCAGTGAACATCAAGTGACAACACAAAATAAATATGAGAAAACAGATGATAAACATTAAACAGAGACGCAGTTAGTCAAAAAAGATCTGGATGTTGAATTGTATGGACAGATTTGTTATAAATATACAGGTTATAGGGTGCTGAGTAATATATGCAGACATCCTACCCTGAAAACTATTATCAGCGAGGAACTATAATAGAATATTTCAGAGCTTCGGTATCTGTATTTATCGCCTGGACACTATTGTTAATAACTATTAAAAAAAAGTTTGGTATGAAGTGAAGGATTCTGATTTCTGCTTTCCAATCCGTCTCATCATAGACCAACGTTTATCCTTTTCATCATCCTGTTTCTCAGTATTTAACTGTGAATTGATTTTAATTAATGAATAAGTTAACACATTGCTTAATATAAGAATGTTTAGTGCATTTGCCTGTCTCTTTATACCTATTTTGGAGACCTTGAGTGGAACTGAGGACTGGAAGCAACTGTTTCTATTGTTGTTTCTACAAGTTAATATTGTTTAAAATGTCTAAAGTGATTTTGCTATTTTTACGGTTAAATCTTTTAAAGTGATTCTACTTTTTATTCAAGATAGACTTTGTGTAGTAAGGATATTATAACTGCCTGAATGTAGATGATACCGGTTTTTAACCAGTTTCGATAAAGATGGCTGACAGTACAGTCAGCCTTGGATAAGAAACAGATTATACTTTGTGTGTGTGTGTTCTATTTGATTGTTGATCCATTTCACAGGTCTGGAGTCAGCTCTAATCAGTCTAAAGGATGTCTGACGTTTATGTTTAGATATTGTTCAGAATATACGCACGAACCACACGTAGAAATGTTCCTAGTTTATCTGTGTGTTAACCAATCAGGTTAGAACACCTATATGTGTGACGCAGTTAATGACGTTATGTGAGAGTATAATTGTTATTGATTGGTGATTGTGAGCAGAGCGGCCTAGGAACTCATTGCAAGTGTTTAAGCTGGCTTCTGCGAATAAAACTGCAAACTATCTTCAGTAAACTTGATTTATTTATTTAAATCTCTGACTCCGGCTCTTCTTCATCTACCAGACTGGTCATTCTTTGGGTTAAACTGTAAACTATCCCTACAGAAGTTTCGGTATGAAGGCTATAGTTTTATTGAAATGTGGCTGCTAAAGCCTGGTCTATACTTCTTTGCAAGTGACCGGCGTAACCCACGGCGCATGCAACTCGCGCAGCTGTGCATTTATACTTCCGCGCGCTGTCTCTGTTGGTCTGCATTAACACTTCCGAAACGCTAGTGGGCAGTGAGGTGTAAATGTTCCTCTGTGTCGAGTTTCTTCGCTGCTGTTTTGCTTTTCCTGAACACTTCCTGGATGTACAAGTGGCTCAAACTCGCTCATTTTGAGGCAGGAACCGGCGGACGAGCAACAACTTTAACTATGAGGTTAAACACAAAACAAAACTTTCCATCCGGAGCTCCTTCACGGGACTCCACACTTGTAAACAATCGCTCCATCAGTCTCGCACCATTCACGCGGCTCTCGGTCCCGCCCAGACTCGTCAGTGCTACCAAGCCGACCAATCCCAGAGCTTGCGCTATGCGTCGTTGCGACGTGTAGTTACATTTTTTGAGAGGTGCATGTCTGCGCGGTAGCATATGCCGGTGTTTGACGCAGAAGTATAAATCAGCCTTAAGCGTGCGCCTTGAAACTAGGGCTGGGCGGTATATCGGGTTCTGGGGATGTATTGATATGATTCCCCAATGCAATGCGGTATTATCCAGTATCGTTCATATCGATATGGTTTGAGGCCACACATGCACATTCTGCGTGCAACAGACCACTCCAAGGCAGCACACGAGCTCCATTTGCACAAATGTACGATTCACTCCCTAAGCCATACAAAAGATTTGTTCAAAATGAACGAATCATTCAAGAACGACCCATCACTGACGCGACATGGAGGAACATGCAGTGCCGTGTGTTGTATCGAAATCTAACTCCTCGAACAAATCTGACTCCCCCTCGCGTGCACGCACGTCACACAGCGGTTTACCAAAAACCTTTTATCGGTCATTTCTTCCGCAATTGACAACAAGAACGAACACAGAAGCCTTGACAGATTGACATTGCAGCACCTGAATGTGTTCAGAAGAAATAAAAACGCCAAAATGGGAGGAATTTATACCGCATTTCAAAAGTGAAACCACCTCAAATTCACTGAATAAACTTCAGTATTTATTACACGACGGTCTTTTCTTTACATCTACACTTTAACACATTTAGCTCTGCATGCTGGTTTGTTATTGCATATTAACTTTAATCCTTTTATTTATTTAATTATTTATATTGTTTTAATTGATTTATTTAGTTTAGCCCCTTAACTGGAAGACATCATTTGATTTGTGTGTGTGCCTATAGTGTACAAACGGTTAGTAGTTTAAATGATTATTAAAACAAAAAAATAAATAAAATAAAAAACATGCATTTGCCTACCGAACATTTCTTTTTCTATTTTAATATATCCCCGCTAGCTTCTCATTCCACAAATAACAAGAATGATAATTAGAATGATGATAATAACAGGGGGGGGACCCCTGTGTTCAAATTATATTTTGCTCAAAAACTGTTTAATAAAGTTTTAATAAGAGCTGGGCGATGCAGTTGCGCAGTAAGTAGTGCTGTCGCCTCACAGCAAGAAGGTCGCTGGTTCGAGCCTCTGCCTTTCTGTGTGGAGTTTGCATGTTCTCTCTGCGTTCGCATGGGTTTCCTCCGGGTGCTCCGGTTTCCCCCACAGTCCAAAGACATGCGGTACAGGTGAATTGGGTAGGCTAAATTGTCCGTAGTGTATGCGTAAAAACGTGCAGGAAAAGTTGGCGGCTCATTCCGCTGTGGCGACCCCGGATTAATAAAGGGACTAAGCCGACAAGAAAATTAGGGCCTACTCAAACTATGCCATCCGTATCGTGCCCAGGCCCGTTTCCCAGATCGTTTGAGAAGTGTGAAATCAGGTTGGAGATATCTACAAATATATTATGACTAGTCATATTCCTCTATTGATTTCCATTGAAAAATATTTGCAGATATCTCTAAATGAGTTGACTCGTCAAAAATCCAATTCAAGATATCTACAACTGTAATTCGACTGTTAGTAAATTAATTAGAGACATCTTCAAATATATTTGTAAATTTCTCTAAATATGACGAATTAAAGACATCTCCAAATGTATTATGACTAGTAAAAACTCAGAGATATCTCTAATTACAATTGTGACTAGTCAAAACTCATTTAGAGATATCTGCAAATATTTTTCAATGGAAGTCAATGGAGGAATATGACTAGTCATAATATATTTGCAGATATCTCCAATCTGATTTCGTACTAGTACAATTGTAATTGCAGATATCTATTTGTCATTCTGACTAGTCAAATTATAATTATGACTAGTCAAAATATAATTAGAGATATCTCTAAATATATTTATGGAGTCAGAACAAAGATTTAAATGCTAAAAAGGCTTGCCATAGAGAGCGCTTCTCACTGAACAGTGCAGCAGCAATGACGTAAGCGTGCCGAGGCCCGATATGGTGTGAGCGCGGGCAACTGTACCTAGTGTGAGTACGGCCTTAATAAATAAGAGCTTTAACTCTAAAGTGACCATTGATGGGAAAATACCGGATAGATATCGTACACCGTCATTCCACCTAAAAATACTGAGATATGATATTTTGTCCATTTCGCCCAGCCCTACTTGGAAGCAATGCCAATAAGCTTGCACTCGCACGACTTGCAAGATGCACACATGGGACTATTTCATTTAATCTAGTTATTATATAATTTTTTTGAATAGAGAGACTGAATACAGTTCAGGTCTACAACAATATAATATAATATAATATAATATAATATAATATAATATAATATAATATAATATAATATAATATAATATAATAATTCCTCCATTGCTACACTGGGTTCATGCTTGTCTGTACACAGACTAGACATATATTTAAAGTGTCACGAAACATCAAAACACATTTTTTGAGCTGTTGACAGTCGTATATGTGTCCCACACTGCTAAAAACACTATTAGGACACCTATATTTCACTAAAAAGTGTAAATTGGTTGTTTTTGCGTTATTTCAAACAAATTCGTACTTCCTGTTTGAAACGAAGTTTTGAAGCTGCGTCACGGTCATGACATAATAGCGTGTATTCCAGCGTGCAGACTGGACGTCTGTGCCAGAGTGAGTCTTATTACGTCTTACAGTGTGATGCATTAATGCATGAGTAAAGCTTGGGTCAAACCAATCAGCGCGCTCTATTGTGCAACTTAATTAATATTCATTTGTGTCACAGTGTTTAGACGACAGAGACGCCACGTTGTGTTGGCAAAACAAGCGTGAAGTGTTGCTTTTATAGTTTGCTGCAGTTAAGTTTCGTTTTCATTTTCTCTCTGCGAGAGCTCATCTGGATCACGTGTGGATTAACAGTGTACGTGACGCGCGACAACAATAACTTACGTGTCTAAGGAGGATTATTGTTTACCTGAGAGCTGTTCTCATCTGCAAACGCTGAGATCCGGATTCGCTTGTAGTCTCCTCTAAATAAAGACGCGGCTCTAGTTGCTGGTGATTGTCCTGTCTCTACAGAAGTGAGCGACCAGTGCTCTTTGTTTATTCAGTTTGTTCGTATCGAATTAAGTTAACTATTGCACTGAGTGCAAACATGTTAGCATATATAACACACGCGGCTTTCTGACGCTACCTGCCGTGTGCATCTAAGTTTCCGGGAAATGCGGAGTTTTTTTTTTCTCTCATTCGCCGTGCGGTATCAAACATTGCATGAAAAATACACGCTTAGAGCAGTTCCTCGAATCAAATATCTCGTTTGTCGTGAGGGGCATGAATGAATTCCCTGAATGAAAGAACCAAACTGCAGTTAAAGTCCACCATTTAATAATTTGGCAAATAATTCGACTACAGATGTCCATGTAGGTTAAACACCATCACTTTCTCCTGTGTGTATTTTGGCTGAAACTCGCGCGTGCCCAAATAGACACTCCCACACCCTCCCACTTCAGTTCCTCCGACACTCCCCCCTAAACAGAGCTGGACACGCCCACTTTTCCGACTTTTTCTAAAGTAGAGGTGTGAAAACACCCTGCTGAAACGAGGGGGCTTCATGGCCCTTATATTTAATAAAATGAAGGGTTGGACTTACCCTGAACAGAGTTTGTGAGGGAGCGCAAAACTTGGCAAGACAAAGCAAAAACTTAAAAAAATAAAATGACTCTCCCACCACCACTTCCATTTAGGAGCTCCATAAAATAGGGACTGAAATAAGGGCTAAAAAGCAAAATGTAAAACGTATTGATCAAGCTTTTGCTGATAGTTTGGGTTTGTACCACAAATGATGTGAAAATCACCCTGTTTACTCATTCAGATTTAAAAATATATTAATTTATATTACCTAAAACACATTTTTGTTAGACAGACATTATGTATAGGAGAGCTTTTGTCATGAATATTGATGACCGTTCTCACCTTTAAGGCTGATTTATACTTCTGCGTCAAACACCGGTGTATGCTACGGCGCTGACGCATAGTCCTTCGCCGTGGCCGTCGGCGTCGCTGACGTGCACCTCTCAAAAAATGTAACTACACGTCGCAACGACGCGTAGCACAAGCTCTGTGATCGGTCGGCTTGGTAGCGCTGACGAGTCTGGGCGGGACCGAGAGCCACGTGAATGGTGAGAGCCTGATGGAGCGATTGTTTACAAGTGTGGAGTCCCGTGAAGGAGCTCCGGATGGAAAGTTTTGTTTTGTGTTTACCTCATAGTTAAAGTTGTTGCACGTCCGCCGGTTCCTGCCTCAAAATGAGCGAGTTTGAGCCACTTGTACATCCCGGAAGTGTTCAGGAAAAGCAAAACAGCAGCGTAGAAACTCGACACAGAGAAACATTTACACCTCACTGCCAACTAGCGTTTCAGAAGTGTTAATGCAGACCAACAGAGATAGCGCGCAGAAGTATAAATGCACAGCTACGCGCGTTGCATGCGCCGTGGGTCACGCCGGTCACTTGAAGCAGAAGTATATACCAGGCTTTAAAGGGAAAGTCTGTCTCCTGATGAGCCATCAGTGTAAGACTGAGAGTAAATGAGGAGCTCAACACTAGGCAACACTTGAAGTAAATCACAATCTTTCATCAAAGTTCTTGTCTTTGACCCATTCTTGTCTTAAAGCAACTTTGATTAACTTTATTGATCCACTTCAAATGTTGACTAATGCAGAGTTTCTTTGTGTTTCTGTAGATAATGAACAACTTAGTCCACAAAATATGTGCATTTCTGTTCAACTGAAGACTTAATTGAACATACCTGACATTTCCAGAGCCCTTCCTGGTGTTTCTGCCATGAAGTTCTCAGTGATGGAGTTCACCTTCAGCATGTGTAGAATAATATCAGTCCACAGTACCGCTCGCTCTGCAACATCAACACCAGCAATTACTAACACTAATATTCACTCACAACAAACATGTTTCGCAATATTCAACTGTATTATATTATTATATACAAACATTTTTATATTGCACACAAGAAACTGCACTGCTGTTGTTTAGATCATCATAAACAGATTTGATCACGCTTTTTGAGGTCTCCTTTGCTCACAAAAGCAACATTTGTTTGATAAGAAAGGCAAAAAGTAGAGTTGTGAAATTGTAGTTCAATTTAGAGGAACTGTGTTTAATGTAAATATAACGTTAAATATACCTTTAATGGTTTAAATATTCTTCAAAATAACATTAAGTAAAATACGTGGTCATTGCTTAGATTATTATAACATTTAGGTTCATTTAAAGATTCTCTCATGAATGTTTATATTATATACATATTTTATAAAGTACCAAATATCTCGTGTCTGCAACACAGTTATAATAATAAACTGTTATTTGAGCATCAATTCAGCACATATGAACAGTTTCTGAATGATTTTGGCACTGAAGACTGAAGCACTGATGCTGAAAACTTCACTTTGACCAAAAATGAAAGATCTTAAACTACAGTCACACGAAAAACAAGCACTTTAAACTACATTCACACTTTAAAGCTTATTTTATTCATGTTTTTGTTCTAATAGTCTCAACATCAGTGATGTATTTAATGTCTACTTTTAATTTGCAAATATTTTGACTAGTTAACTTAAGCTATGGCAAAATATATACATATAATAGCTGACCTGAAACACGTGTCCTCCTCTGAATAAAGCTGCATCTGCTGGTCCTCTGAGGTAATAATTTCCAAATTTACAACTGTTCCTCACAGTGAGTCTTGTAAATAAAACTGACTTTTTCCCAGCAGTGCTTTGTTTTGTTTGAGGGCGCTTGCTTACGCTGGTGGCACTTCTTCTTCTTATTATTTTTGACAGTTGGCAACCAGCATTTTGGAATATTACTGCCACCATCTGGATTGGAGTGTGAATCATGAGTTAACATATGAATTTCTTATGGTAAAACAAAACGCCAATCAAATTAAATAAATAGAAAGAAAATAAATTTTTTTAAAAAATTTAAAAATAAATATTAATAAAAAAACAACAGACAACTTTCACCAAAGTCCTTTTTTTTCTATTGATTACTTTAAGCCCTTTCCATTTGCATTATACAGCTATATTACTATATATACCTAACTCTATTACTTAACCCTGTGTCTTTCAAAAAGTTAAAAATGTCAATTTTATTTATATAGCACTATTAAACACAACCAAAGGTTGACCAATGTGCTGAACAATAAATCACAAAGAACAAGTATAAAATTAAAGCTAAAACAAAAAAATTCTCACTAATAGTTAATATAACTAAAAACAATTCTCACTGATAAAATGCCAAATCAAAAAGGTAAGTTTTCAACCTGGATTTAAAAACAGACAGAGATTATATAGACCTAATACCGAGGGGCAGAGCATTCCACAAAGTAGGACCAGCTACTGCGAAAGCCCGGTCACCCCTGCATTTCAGCCTCGACTTTGGGATGTATGATAGTCTCTGGTTTGATGACCGAAGAGACCGGCCAGGCTGATGTTCAGTCAACAGGTCTGACAGGTAGGAAGGAGCTAAGCCATTTAGAGATTTAAAAACCAGGAGAAGAATTTTAAAAGTAGCACAACAGTGCAGAGGCAACCAGTGCAGAAAGCTCAGTACTGGTGTGATGTGGTCATATTTTTTGGTGCTGGTTAAAAGCCTTGCAGCAGCATTTTGAACTAGCTGTACGCGGGATAGAGTTGTCTGGCTGATCCCAAAGTATAGCACATTACAGTAATCCAATCAAGAAGTAATAAAAGCATGAAATATTTTTTCAAAATTTTTCCTAGATAAAATAGGTTTGACTGTTTTTAAAAGTTGAAGCTGAAAAAAGCAGGATTTGACCACTGCGCTAATCTGTTTATCAAATCTCAAGTCATCATTACACTGAAAAAAGTGTTGCATGCAGAACTGTTGCAAACAATTTATTTGTGTTGAATTTAAACAAACAAATTAAGTTTAGTAATGTTTAAAACTTAATTTGTTTGTTTAAATTCAGCGCAAATAAATTGTTTACAACCTCTTAACGTAAAGAAATTGAGTAAATCCAAGGAATCATCTTTGAATACATTTTTTCAGTGTAGGGCCAGACGGAATCTGCAGACGTTTTTTGCTATTTCTGCTGAGAATTTTGATAAAAATCTGCGGATTTCTGCAGAATTATTTTGGGAGTATCCAGCGGAGTATCATAACTTACACTTTAATATATTAAATAAAAAGTAATAAATTACTGAATAAAAACTGAATAAATTCCGATTTACACATTTACTCAAGTAAATAAACAGAATTTATAATGGGCTAAAAAACTGCAGAAATCTGCGGAATTCTGCGGAAAATCTACGGAATTCTGCACGCGCAGATTCTGTGTGGGCCTAGCCATCATCAAAGATAACACCCAGATTTTTTACACAAGGCTTCACAGACAAACCCAAATCACCAAGATCAGCTGGTGATGTCCTAGAATAATTTGACGAGCCGAACACAACTGTTTCAGTTTTGCTCTCATTAAAATCTAGAAAGTTCAAAGACAACCAGGCTTTCACATCCGACAGGCAAGACACAAGAGTCTCCAGTCCACTTGAATTCTGTTTTAAAGGCAGGTAAATTTGAGTGTCATCTGCATAACAGTGGAAAGACAGACCATGTTTTCTAAAAATAGGACCCAGGGGAAGCATATATAAGGAAAAAAGAATCGGGGCTAAAATAGATCCCTGGGGAACACCACATGACAAAAAGGCTGCCTCAGAAGAATGATCACCAATGGTGACTTTAAAACTGCGATTGGAAAGATAAGACTTAAACCAATCCAGGGCACTTCCTTTTATACCTACACAATGCTCCAAGCGGGCTAGCAATTAAACATATCTAAACATAAACATATTTAAAACACACATCCAATGTGCTCAACTTTAAGATGTTCTCTATGTTAGGTTCCACTTGTTTTTCCTGTAACTGCTTGAATAATTATTTCTTTCTGTTTGATATATAGAGTGGAGGAACTATGATGTCAATTTGTATGCAAAAACCTGGAAGCGAGTTAGCATTTTAGCATTTTTGGTTCCCTTGTCCCAAAGTCAATGGGTTTTTTGAATGGGGTTTCAGTAAAATCGCTTAAATAAGGTCCGTGGCTAATAAAAATTCAAGATATTTTCACGTTTGTTCTACGACATAAAACACATCAGTCACAGCACACTCTTGAGTTTTTAATTCGGCCATGCTTCTTTAAAAAGACGGTTGCTATCAAGTTGCTAAATGGGACTACAGGCGGTGTTGGTTTGTCTGTTATTTAGGTATTTTCATGAATAGTATTTTATAGTTTGTTGTATTTTTCTAATTGGGAATTCAGATTGTGCGTAGATAACGTCTTCGAGACAGATTTATTTGTTGATGATTGATTTTATTAAACAATTATGAAGTATATTATGAAGATACTGCTCACCAATCCAGTCTCTTTCCTGCTGTCAGTAATGCAAGTGTGTGAATAAATGTGTAAAAATACAGACATATTAACTGTCATTTTCACATGATCAAGTGATCGTTCGTCTTTTTTTCTTCATCTGATCACATTTAACTGTCATAACTGCAGTATTTACACTCCTCCATAAAATGTATAGCAGATGTGACTGTATGGGCTGCTTTTCACTGTACTTCGTGACAAAAAAGGGATATTGAATGTTGCTTTGTGCT
>NC_141023.1:6360000-6392500 GCF_052040795.2 Danio rerio
TTCCACACACAGAGCATGAAGGCTTCTCAGTTGCATGAACTCTAAGGTGATCATTCAGGCTTGAAGCCAACAGAAAGGAATTTCCGCATTGATCACATGTGTGTGTTTTCTCTCCAGTGTGGATCAACTTGTGTTTCTTAAGGGCAGATGCATCTCTGAAACTCTTCCCACACTGAGAACATGTGAATGGTTTCTCTCCAGTGTGGATCCGCATGTGGACCTTGAGACTGTCTTTGTTTGCCAGACTCTTTCCACACTGAGTGCAGGTGACACGTTTTTTGTCTTTTCTCTTCAGTGAGTGAGCTTTTCCTCTCATTTTAACATGCGTGTCTCCTCAATTAGTCCTGAAATAAAAGTGAAAAGACAGCATTTTATTTAAGTGATATAAACAAATAATAGCAGACAACAACTATAAAATCACGATTATTTCAGTCTTCAGCAAGGTACAACGATCTTCCGGTCACCTTCTTTATATAAATATTTAATATTTGCCCAAACTATTTTCCTTCATTCATTTAATTTCAACAGCTGCTGTAACACATTGAGCCACTAAACACTGTTCTTATGATGTTTTTCTACAGGAGGAAAATGTGAATTACTTCCAAACACTTCAACTATAGTCTGTGTTAGTAAATGCAAGACTATTGATGAAATCCAGGCAGAACACTGTAGGACAACATTTAACTGTTCTAGAGCCCACAGCTAATCAATCTGTCAGATTCTGGAGTGCATCACAGCTCTAAGAGGAAAGTGGAGAAGGCAGAGAAATCTGTGTGACCCTAGTCAGGGCTCGAAATTAACTTTTTAACTTGGTAGCACCGGTGCTCCCAACTTCAAAAATTTAGGAGCACCAGAAAAAATTTAGGAGCACCCACCAAAAATGATTAAGCACCGCTGCAAATTGTATTTTAAGGGATTTATTGTATTTTAAAACAACATCAATTAGGACTAACAAAAACCAGAAACAACTATCTAACTAATGCTGCGAAGACATTGATATTTGTGTGCAATAATTCCAAAATGAATGTCGAATAATTATAAAACATTAATGATGATGAAAATGACAATAATAGTAACAATGAATTACATGTCATCATCATGCTGCCTTGAATGTGCTTGAATGTAGGTTATCTGCTATAAAAAGTCTGTTACTTTATGAAAAACAAATGTATAGTTTGCATCAAACAAAAATGAAGCATTGCAGTAAGAAATATTTATTTTGTACTGCTGTTTTTATAAGCATGTCAATTTAATAAATAATATTTCTGCTACAAAACAAACAAAAGATTATAATAATTAAATTCAAGGCTGAAAGCTGCAAAGCAGTCATCAGTAACTAAATAAAAATATATATATATACACCTCAAGAAAGAATAGACAAAAGAAAGTAAGTGAAGTCTCACTTCTATCTCTCTTTAAAAGTTTTGGTTTCAGTTTGTGTCAATTGATCTGTTCAGTCTGAGCTGATTTTCATTTTTCTGTGTTAGTGGAAAAGCTGGCGAGTCAGTCGACCGAATTTATGAGCAGGTTAAGCGGGATTCTTGCGGTGACCACCGGCGCAATACCACTGTTTGTTATGAGCCGCAGTTTCAGTGTAAACTTAGTAAAGGCCAGCTTCTTTGGCGATGATATGTACAGTATTAGATTTTACTTTTAGCGGACATTTGCACTGAACACGTAGTGAACGCAACACATCGAGATTCGAGCGCTTTCTCCGAAAAGCATGTACTCGATTGATCTCAGCTGGCGGATCAATATTCACCACGTCATGATCGCTCTTATCTGCGCCTCGACTTTAGGTGGGGTTTGCAAACCTGCGTGCTTTAAGTTTTCACTCTTCAGCCGTTTGCATTTCCCGTGGTCATAAAAGCTCCTTCCCTGTCATCTCACAGCGGAATACCTTGCGTGATTGATGGTTTATATAAACCAATAAAGCGGCAGGGAAGAGCGATTCAGCACGTTTTTAGAAAAAATCTAAACAGGTCTCACTACAACCATTATCTGTAGTCGCACTAATGCGCCCAAATATATTATGAGGTCGCATAGATTAATTTACGGGCGCATATGCGACCAAAATTGTCGCACTTTCGAGCCCTGCTAGTCATCCAAACATGTTGGGAGTCTTTGATGAGGAGGAATGGGGTGAACGCAAGGTAAACCACTACAGAATCCTACTTTGGTTCCGTTTTGAAGTGAGGAGCGTAATGTCCCTGGTGCTGGTGTTTTTTACTTGTTATTCAGCTTAACAAGCATGACAAGAACAATTCAAACTGAGCTTTGGCATGTTGGCTGGTGCTGAGCCAGAGAAAGACGTGTCATATGATCACAATTATGCAGCGTTTTTAACCACCCAATGCTTATTTTATGTTTTAGACATGTAAATACACACAATTGCTAGTAAAACAAGACGTTTAGAGTTTGTAAAACACAAAAGAAAGTCTAACTATCCATTCAGATATAATTCGCTGATGTGTATTATTCATATCAGATACACATAGTGAAAGTAACAATAAAGTTCAGTCTATTCTTCTCCCAGTTGGCCAGCCACTTGCTTGCATGCATTTTGGAAGTAACTGATGAATTTATGCGCTGAATCCTGTGTGTTTTGTGTTTATGAATGAGGCATATGACCGGACGCAAGTAAACGTGCCAATCTCACGTTAAAGATCACCATCAAGATCATTTATACATCTTTAAAACAACTAAAGCACTCGCAAATTTTTGTGTGTTGGAATATCAGCTCATTGATGACATAATAGGCAAGCCTGTGACTATTTTGCATTAACACAGAAAAGCTAATAAAAGGAATACATCTGTCATACAGCGCTATTGTGACTGCGGTGTGTCACGTGACAAACATGATGCGTCGCCACTGAAATATTAAGAGTGAACTTTCTAAAATAGTGATCGCCAAACAAAAACTCACTCTCGGGGCCCTACAGAATCTTTCAAACTCAGCAGTGAAAGGGTTAACAACAGAAATAAAGCAGCGGTGGTCGAGTTACTTTGCACTTTGCATTGCAAGACTAAAGACTCGCATGTAATCACTCACATTTTTTGGATCATTTACTTTTCCATCTGCTGTCATGTATAGCTGCTCTGCAAAACACTTACTTGGTAATTTAGTCTCTTAAATAATTAGGATTATTTTTCTTACCCCATTAGCAAATCATTTTGCTTGTTTTAAGCAAACAATCACTTAATTTTCAGGTGTTTTTTTCAGAAGACATCATTTCTTATGCTATTTCATGTGTCTAGTAGAGGGGTCTCAAACTGCCGGCCCGCAGGCCATTTTCTCCCCCCTCCTCCTCCCTCTGGCCCTCAACTGACATCAACAACACTGACATTAACAAGATTCAGCTAACCAAAACATATATTTTTGAATCACTATCAATGTTGTGCAGTCGCATATACACTTGTAGTTTTGACCCCAGCCTACTACACATTTAAAGTACTGTACTACATATTCAGGTTACTTTCGGTTTCTTTCTCGAGAATAACACATGCAGATTATGTCTGGGGCTGATTTAAATGTTGAAATATATAAACGCAAGTGCTGTATTTTTACTAAAGCTCTATTTTTTTAATTATTCAAGGGTCATTTGATTGTGATCAGTTTTATACCACCTGTATTGTGTTGTACAGACACGTCTGGCTTACACGTTATGCTGGTGTTGTAGTTTTAAAAATAAATAAAGATACTGAGAAGAACAATTACTGGTAAAGTCACTAAAGTTAACAAATAAATTACCAAATTAGACATTAATATTAAATTGTAGCATTTTTATGGCAATTTAAACTACCCCTTCAATATGCAAGGAGCTTTTACTGCATATACTCAGGGGAAGAATGTCTGAGTGCATCAATGACATGAGGTTTCCACTTATTTGCTGTGCTTGAATGTTAAAGCCGCCCTCCTATGAATAGTCAGTCCCAGATATTGAAAACAGGACAAAACTACAAAGTTATTTTTTTATTTTATTATTATTATTATTATTATAACAGCTCAGGGATGTTCAAGGACAACATGTTTGTGCACTTTCTAAAGATTTTAGTTCTGTTTTTTAATAAAGCATTGGAAATTAATAATTTTCTTTTTTTTTTTTATCTGATAAATAGATTACTTGAAAAAAATAATCAACAGATGAAATGATTATTAAATTAATCGTTAGTTGCAGCCCTAAAAGTACATTTGAGTGTGTAACAGAAGAGTACGCAAACTTTGGCACATACTCCTTCCTCATTAACTGAACGTTATGTTGTTTAGTCACGTCTCCTTTCAATCATCTCCACACATCATCCACATTTATTTTATATTTAATTCCCTACATTACTGGAGATTCAGCTGTGTGTTAAGGTTTATTAGAGAGTTAAGGTTATTATTCAGTCAGGAAAGTGTGAAATCTTAATCTCTTTATCTTGCTTTTGTGCGATGTCCTCTGAAAATATGAACTGATAAATAAGTAACATAAATAAGGAGAGAAACATAAATAAGGACAGAATCATACCTGTTTGTGTATGAAATATCAGCTGAAATAACAAAGTCCAGCGTTCCTGATCGCTTCTGTAGAGGAATTTACAGTTGAGCCCCAATATATACTGAATAAAGGCAAGCAGCTGAAGTGTCCGTCAGATAAACAGTCTGGCAGCAGAAGGTTCAATATAAAAGCTGGAGTGTGTTGTCGTGATTTCTTCAGCACTGAACCTCCACACGAGTTTTCCTTGCTCTGAGCTTTTACTCGGATAATGCCTCTGCTAACTGTGTGCTCAGCACTACTGCCATCTAGAGGACAATAACAGCAGCATCCACTAATCGCCACATCTCCTTTCATTAGAGAGAAAACATCATCTGCAGAGCAAACCCAAAATAAACTGCAGCTTTGCTTTGTTTTTGGGTGATTGTAAGTTCACGCAGGTGACGCCATCATGTGGTTTGTATTTGAATTACGGAAGGCGGGAACGCGTGTTCGAAATAGAATCAGTGTTCCAAACCGCAGAATGTTGAGAAGAGGATGTCAAAGGTTCTGTTGTATTTTTGGCTATTTCCGTAAGAAATGTTAAGTACTTTAACTGCTAATTTTGCCCACAATATTATTATATCTTGGAGGCGAATCAATCAGTACTACATACTTGGGGGGTGTAAACAAACTACAAACATGGCGGACGCGCAGGGCCAACCGTCAAAAAGATTGTACTCATTTCAAATTTAATTTCAAAAAGAGTAGACTGACGCTTTCATTTCTCTTCTTTCCTCCCTGTATTTCTTAGAGTTCTACTCTTTACTGAGGTGTTCCTACCTTGTTTTGTGTATCTGTATCACAACGAGCGATTATCTCTGCTTTTCAGCAGTAGACGTCATGTGTCATAAGTAAACATCTTCAGGGTGGACATGCAGCAAAGAAAACACTTTAAATGTTAATATATTTTACTGATGTGATGTAATAATGCAGCAGAAATCATTTAACATTATAAGAAAATGAGTTTTATAATAATATGGACTAATACAAATAGTTTTTAAAATGAAGTTTTAATAATACAAGTCAACAGAACCGCAATACATGAAATAATGACTAAGAATACTTTTCTGATAAAACAGCCATTATGGATAGATAGATAGATAGATAGATAGATAGAAATCAACCATTCAATGATCTCTTACACCAGTATTTTTTCAATGTTCAGATATAAACACTCTTTCCACAAAAGTAAATGTTTCGCTAAATGTGTTATCCGGGCAGTTTTTAGTTTTTTCACTGACTTAATCTCTACACATTATTGATGGGAAGTTCAGATCATTTTATAAACTCGGATCATTTAGTCTTGATCTCTGAGGTCTCAGTTAACCCTTCGTCTTTCAAGTCCTTCGGTAGTCAATTGAATATTTTTGTCACGTCACAACTCCAAAGACATGCACTATGGGTAAATCGGGTAAGCTAAAATTATCCAGAGTGTATGTGTGTAAATAAGTGTATGAGTGTTGCCCAGTGATAGGTTGCAGCTGAAAGGGCATCCACTGCGTGAAAGATATGCTGGAAAAGGCGGTTCATTCCGCTGTGGCGACCTCTGATTAATAAAATGACTAAGCCGAAACAAAAATGAATGAATGAATAATAGATGTCTAATAGATGTAGAAACAGTCATCTTGGCTAAAACAAGGCTACATTTGGGCTGTCAGTGAAACTATAACAGACGTCTAATAATAGGCCAAAACTAGACTAGTCATCAAATAAACAGAAATGATTGACAACACATATAAAGTCTGTATAATCGGTCTATTTGACGACTAGTCTAGTTTTTTGGCATTCTTAGACGTCTACTAGATTTTCACCATCAGCCCAAGTTTAGCCTTGTTTTAGCCAAGCTGTGTACATTTAGAAGTCTATTAGACGTCTATTAAACCCAAAAATGTTTGCTGGATGATGATCGAAAATCCAGGAAGTCAGTCTAAGTTGGCAACAGAGAAGCACAGTGAAACAGAAAAGAAACGCTCAGGGATGTCTGCACGGCAAAACAAATCTTGGCTTCTTCTTTGTTTTTCACACTTCACTCTCTTGTTTGTTTGTTTGTTTGTTTCTGAAAGGATAAGATGTGAGAAGAAGGGTTGGGTATCGAAACCCGGTGAGTTTCGGTGCCTAATTCAGGTGCCAGTGGTGCTGCGACAAGAACATAAAGCAGGTCGCACACACGAAGCGCCGCTCAACGATGCGCAGCACCATGCATTTTAGAATTCGCAAGTCAGCGGCTGTCCGCAGCGCCCAGACACGACTCATGACTGTTCATATTTCTGCCGCGCTACAGAGCGCCATCTGGATAGTTTCATTTTAAACAACATGCGAATGTGCACGTCTGGTGTGTGATACTATCAACTGTGATGTGCGCGCCATGCCGGGCTCTGAGCGGCACATCTGCTGTGTGACGTCCTTAAGAAGCATCAAGGGGTGCATCAAAGGCACATATGAGTACATGTTGTATCACACCATCTCTAAATATTTAATTGTAAACAGCTTGGAGGGATACGGATGTCAAGCGTTTGTTCTTGATGATAGCGTTCATCTAATTTGCTTTAACTAAGCATTCTACAGTATGGCTGTATTTTACAAGCAAGGATTCTGACACACCAACATGCAGCAGATGCTTAACTAAAGTTGTAAGGGGGGAAACACGTCAAACTTATGAAATGTGAGGGCTTATGGAATCAACTTAAAGGTGAGGAATGGACTGGCTTTGACAGCTTGTGACATCATCTGACACTTTCAGTGAGTACATTTACATGGACACCAATACTCTGATTTTAATATGATTAAGACAATACTCTGATCAAAAGTCTTCCACGTAAACTGTGATTTTTGATTATCTTAAAGGACCACAGACACAAACTGCGAAGTAAACATTTATAGCCTGTTGACGCACTGACGTAACTGGATCTATGAGCTATAACATGTAACTGGGAATCATTAATGGAACATTCAAAAAGCCGCTCATGTAAACACCTGAATCATATTGTTGTCTTATTCAGATTAAGGCAAATCATCAGATCACTGATGTCCATGTAAAAGTAGTCACAAGCCCCAAAGCTGTTCCCTGATTTTGATGACAGCCTTTCCACAGGTTAGTAGTAATGTAATGTTAATAGCATAATGCAAATCTAGCATTCATGCTAACGAACAAATGATCAAAAGAAATATATTAATGCAATTCAAATAAATAAAATATGAATTGATGTTTACTTTAAATTTACTACAAATATAAATTTATATTGTTCAATTATAATGATTAATATATATATATACACACACACACACACAAACACACACACACACATTTTTTTTGTCAATTAATTTTGTGGCTAAAAAGTCGGTTCAGGCACAGTTTTGGCACCGGTACCATTTTAAAAGTATTGATTTGGCACTGGTAAAAAAAAAAAACCAAACGATACCCAACCCTAGTGAGAAGCACTTCAATCATGGGCGTAAATCTGATTTAACAGAAAGAGGCACAAATAATACAGCCGAATTGTACTAATAAAGATATGTCCCCGCAGTTAAAATGGTTTCATCATTAATATTATTATTATAGCATGGAGACAACGTCATTATAGTTATTTTCTAAGTTTTTCTCAGGTTCAGTGACAGCAAATTTTTATTCAAAACTATTTATTGCATTGTTTGTTGTGTTGTTTACAGTCAACTGACTCCTGAAGCAGAATCAATGCAGGAAAATACGTTTTCCATACACATAATAACTAGTTCACATTACACTTGTTAAATTGACTGATCATAAAAATTGACTGATCATTTAAAAATTGTTCACCCCCAAAAGAATTGTCATTATCTCTTCAATAAAGCACAACACCCTTAAAGCCTGGTTCATACTTCTGCGTCAAAGGACCGGCGTAACCCACGGCGCATGCAACGCGCGTAGCTGTGCATTTATACTTCTGCGCGCTGTCTCTGTTGGTCTGCATTAACACTTCCGAAACGCTAGTTAGCAGTGAGGTGTAAATGTTCCTCTGTGTCGAGTTTCTTCACTGCTGTTTTGTTTTCCTGAACACTTCCGGGATGTACAAGTGGCTCAAACTCGCTCATTTTGAGGCAGGAACCGGCGGACGTGCAACAACTTTAACTATGAGGTAAACACAAAACAAAACTTTCCATCCGGAGCTCCTTCACAGGACTCCACACTTGTAAACAATCGCTTGCGACATTCGCGCGGCTCTGGGTCCCGCCCAGACACGTCAGCGCTACCAAGGCGACCAATCACAGAGCTTGCGCTACACGTTGTTGCGACGTGTAGTTACATTTTTTGAGGGGTGCACGTAAGTGACGCCGACGGCCACGGCGAAGGGCTATGCGTCAGCGTTTGATGCAAAAGTATAAATCAGCCTGACACTGTACATCTGACTGACCCTGCTCTGCCTGTTCCTCAATCATTTCTTTCTCATTTGCCTGTGATTGATATTGTGATATTAGTGTTTTCATAAGGATTAATTCAGAAAGCCAAATTGCTTAATATGTGAACTTTTTGTACCTGGTGTTTAGCTGCACTGAAAATTGATCTTATGTCCATTTTCTCTGTCATTTTATCAAATGCATGACACTGCAATGCAGGTTTATTTGTGCTGCAGAACATTTATAGATAAGTAATTATAATCGCTAATACAGCAGATTCATGGACAATTACATCGGTAATCAGCATTTTTGCCGCAACTAATTTATGAATGAGTCAGTATTAACTACAATGAAGGGAATCGCTTTATTTAGGGTGGATAAAATCCCCTACTTACTTACTAAAATTCAACATTAACTCCCGCAGCCGCACACCTGATTTCTAATATAGACAAGCGGCGATGCACATGAACTTTCTGGAGAAAGTGAAACCGCTCATGCTTTAGACAGGCTTGTAAAGCAACAACAGGACAGGACACAGCAGATTTTGTTCTTCTTGGCTTTGTTGCTGTTCATCAAGACGATGACGAGGTCTTTTTGATCTTGAGTCGACCATGGCTTGTTATTATATGTATATATTATTATGGTGTAATGTCTCGGCTGTGTTTTTAAAATGGCGGTTTCTTTGTTTTTAATTCTTCTGCTTGTGTATGCGATGGTGACGTGTCTCTATAAACCAATAGCGTTCAGCTGTGGGTCTAGCTCGCCTTTTGGTACTCTTTAACAGTGGAAACGGCCATAAAAATGTACCAAAGCGCACCACTCAGTAGAACTACAACTACAGTAAATCAATGGTAGATTTCTGCTGTGTTTTCAGCAGCATTTCATTTGGAAATTTCAAACATTTCCCTCAAATGGTTCTGTGGACTGCCATTGTAGAATATTTTAATCGATCTATATTAATGAATTATCCTAAACTTAAAGAACAAAACATTCTCCAATATCTTTTAAATGTGTATTGACAGGGTTTAACACATTTTGGGTGCAGTGAATACTGAAAGAGTTGAGCTCTTCCAGATAAAAATATTGATTTAACTATTGACCTCTTGAACTATTCCCCTATCTGTACACAGAGCAATGAAAGAATCACTCTGAAAGGACTCGTTACTGCAGAGTCACATTAAAGATTTGTTCCAGAACAACCCATCAATACTGCAAGTTTGCATATTTGTTAAGGTTACTCTCAGACGTGACACTCTTGTGTGTTTTTCAATGTTTCTGACTGACTGAATCTCACTTGTTTCTCTCCAGTGTGAATCCTCTCATGTATTTGCAGGCTTCTTAACTGACTGAATCTCATGTCGCAGTGTGAACACTTGTACGGTTTCTCTCCAGTGTGAATCCTCTCATGTGATTTCAGATGTGCTATCTGATTGAATCTGTTGTCGCAGTGGGAACACTTGTACGGTCTCTCTCCGGTGTGAGTCCTCTCATGTCTTTTCTGGCTTCCTAACTGATTGAATCTTTTGTCGCAGTGTGAACACTTGTAAGGTTTCTCTCCAGTGTGAATCCTCTCATGTGATTTCATTTGTGATGACTGACTGAATCTCATGTCGCAGTGTGAACACATGTACGGTTTCTCTCCAGTGTGAATCCTCTCGTGTGTTCTCAGGCTTAATAAATGACCGAATCTTACATTGCAGAGTGAACACTTGTACAGTTTCTCTCCAGTGTGAGTCCTCTCATGTGTTTTCTGGCTTCCCAACTGAGTAAATCTCTTGTCGCAGTGTGAACACTTGTACGGTTTCTCTCCAGTGTGAATCCTCTCGTGTGTTTTCAGATGTGAAAACTGACTAAATCTCATGCTGCAGTGTGAACATATATAAGGTTTCTCTCCAGTGTGAATCATCTGGTGTTGTTGTAAGCTTGTAGATGTAATAAAAGTCTTCCCACACTCAGAGCACACATACTCTCTCACACCGGTGTGGATCTTCTGATGTTTTCTTAAATTTCCTTCGTATGCAAAACTCTTTCCACACACAGAGCATGAAGGCTTCTCAGTTGAATGAACTCTAAGGTGATCATTCAGGCTTGAAGCCAACAGAAATGATTTTCCGCACTGATCACACTTGTGTGTTTTCTCTCCAAAGTGGATCAACATGTGTCTACTAAGGTTTGATGCATCTCTGAAACCCTTCCCACACTGAGAACATGTGAATGGTCTCTCTCCGGTGTGGATCCTCATGTGGCTCTTGAGATTCTCTTTGTTTGCCAGACTCTTTCCACACTGAGTGCAGGTGACACGTTTTTTGTCTTTTCTCTTCAGTGATTTTGTTTTTGCTCTCATTTTAACATGGTGTGTCTCCTCCATCAGGCCTGAAATAAATATGAAAAGACAGCATTTTATTTAAGTGATATAAACAAATGATAGCAGACAACAACTATAAAATCACGATTATTTCAGTCTTCAGCGAGTTACACCGATCTTCCAGTCACCGTCTTTATATACAGAGCAGATTTACCCTGTGCCTCATAGTTTTTCACGAGCCAGTCTGAAGCGCGAGCGGTTTCGCTTTCTTGCTTGCGCTCGCCGCGCGTCTATATCTGACATAACAAACTTCTTGAGCTGATGATAATAACGTGCGCTTGATTATTGACGTGCTTTTGTAACCCGATCCTGTCAGGTACTGACAAACGCGAGAGTGAAGCGCGAAAAAACAAAGGAGAAGCATTTAAATAATGACTAAACATTTATACACAAGTATTTAAGTGTGTAAAGCGTCTGTTTTGTGAGAAGTGCTTCTTATATGATATGTGAGCGACCCGTACAGCTTTATTGTAGACATTTTCTCGAGCGAGAATGATGCGACGGAAACTTTCTAATGTACACCACACCCAACAAAAGGGTACCCTTGGTAGTGAAAACGCAAGTTTGATAAAGGTGAGCCGTACCGACCCGTACCGTACCGTACTGTACCAGTCAGTGGAAACGAGCCATTACAGCTCTAAGAGGAAAGCGGAGAAGGCAGAGAAATCTGTGCGACCCTAGTCATCCAAGATTAGGGATGCAACGATTATAGATTTTGACTGTACGATTATAGTTAGAGAACTATTCAGGGTTATCACGATTATTATGCATTTATTAATTTCAAAACTACTAGTTTCGAAATCAGATGAAAACTCCTTATGTTTTAAAGTGTTGTTTATTGCTGCTTAGTAACCAATTAATACAGCACATAACTTTTAATTGTTAAGAAACTTGTTTAGACTTGTCCAGTGCACTACAATAGATCTTTCCTCACATTGTTTATTGCTTTAAAGTCCGTCTTTTCTTCATGTGGTATTGCTGTGTGTTAATAACTCAGTGAGTAACCATGTTCCTTATCATTGTAGACATGTTTGATTGAGTGGCGTTGTGTATTTTGATTTAAATCGCCTCAGGAAAAAATATTACATGTGCAAACATAATAGCAGAGATGCATACGTGCTTAACAACTCAATGGGTTGTTTGTAATCTAATATGATTTGTTATTATCAACGCGTTGCTTGCCATGTGTTGTTGATGTAAGATTGTATTCAGTTTGATCACAATATTCATATTGATTATAACGAGCGCGCGTGAGGGCTGCATGTCACCCCACACACACAGAACAGCACAGGGGAGAGGGGCTCTCAACTCGTCGCACATTCTCATTGCACTGTGTCTGTTAGCACCTGCAATTGAGTGAACCCCACAGCGGTTTATCCAAATGTGCCGCAAGCCTACGTTTGAGTGAAGGTTTCGGCCGTTAGATCGCCCCCTGGGGGCTGGCTGCAGTACAAGTCATAAAGCCCGCCTCCTCCGTGTTAATGAAGGAGACTTGAGCCCAAATAAAAAAAAATATTACACTTGCAATAAAATGTCCCGAAAGATAGTTCTGGTCGATTAAGGCACTGGTTATTGTGCTGAAATAGGTGCAGATCTTCATTTTTGTAAACAGTTTGTTTTTAGCAGTAATTTAATGCTGGGCGTGTCATCGTGATTGACAGCTGTGATTGACAGTTTCTCAAAGCGCGGCGTCTGAGCTTCGGCAGGAGACTGAAGTAGACTGAAATGTTATTATTCGATTTCTGTGTTATTTTACCATGACAAAATGAGTTCAGCAGTAAACTATAGTTTCTGACATACATGATCCTGGTGGAACACTGTTTATTCGCTAAGTTCAGGGCTTTTTTCGGGCTTTATTAGTTTGTTGATACACGCCTAGCCACCCAGATAGCAAAACACAGTTCCGGCTAGATTCTCGCCTGCCGGAGACTTATCTCTTAGAGCTCAGACTGACTAATGTTACCTCTGCTGGACCTACTCCGGATGCCTGGACTCACTATCCAATTCCAGCCCGAGTCAATCGAGCCAGATGCGGCGGCCGAGCGAGCCGGCGCTGCCGAATGCGAGCCGGAATCAGCCCGCGACGCCGCGAGTAAGTTATGCGCTGCGGCCCGGAGCTAGCGCGATTGAATATATAAAACCCTCATATTTGTTAACGTTATTACATCCATTTGTGTTGATATGACAGCAAACGCATGCTGAGAAGTTCGGGGGGCGTAGTTGATTTTACATAAAGCGTTTGATTGGAAGCTCGACTCTGCTCATTTTCGCGGCTCCTCCTCTGGCTCCATCAGACAATCCTTCTGCGCATGTCTGGCTCCAATTTCAGCAGTCTTTTGCGACAGTTTGTGCCCGTCAAGCAGGCGTTTTGCCCTCAAGGCGTTCAATGGGAAAAAGGGCTGTCGCGTCGTCCATATTTTTTACAGTCATTGGGTTTATCATAAACTTTTCATCTATCATTTTTCCCGCAATTGCTAGCAAGAACGAGCACAGAAGCGTTGTCTGATTGAGCAGCTACATGTGTTCAAAAGAATCTAAAACGCCAAATAGGATGAATCTATGCCGCATTTTCTAAAGTAATACTATCTGTATTTAGCTTTTTGCTTGTAAGGTGGCTCTGAACTGTCAAAACACCTCTAAAAAAGGCTTTTTCGGACATTACATTGTACATGTGTACATCACTTGAACACGTTTTATTCAAGTACATTTCAGCTGGTTTTAGTACTTCGCTCTTTCATTTTCATCTTATTTAAAATATATTTAATTTGCTTGTTGATTAAATCACGTTATTTGGGGTTTAATCCCATTTTTATCCCATTTGTTATTTAACCTTTTATTTTTATGCAACAAGTTGCATGTTATTTGCTATGAAGAAAAGGAAATAATAAATGTTTTGCATGCTGATAAATGTGAAATGGTGAATATAGGTCTTTATAATCACCCTCAATTTTGAAGTTATTTTTTTGCTTTGAATATAGACTTTTCAGTTCATAAGAGCAGTTCAATCTTTAATGAAGTTTGCTGAATAAAAATATAACATTTTAAAATATTTATAATTATCGGCTCATACATATCGGCCTCCAAGTCTGAAGAATTATCGGTATCTGCCAAAAAATTTATATCGTTGCATCTCTACTTGGTAGCACCGGTACTCCCGAGTACCAACTTCAAAAATTTAGGAGCACCCACAAAAAATGAATGAGCACCACTGCAAATTGAATAAATGATATTAAATGTCTAATAATTATAGAATATATTATTGATGATGATGATGATGATGACAATAATAGTAACAATGAATTGCATGTTTCAATATGCTGCCTTGAACATGCTTGAAAGTGTTATCTGCTATCAAAAGTACTGTTACATTATGACAAATAAATCTGCGGTTTGCATCAAACTAAAATGAAGCATTGCAGTAAGAAATATAGATTTAGCACTATTGTTTTTATATGCATGTCAATTTAATAAATAATATTTCTGCTACAAAACAAACATAAGATTATAATCATTTAATTCAATGCTGAAAGCTGCAAAGCAGTCATCAGTAACTAAATAGAAAAATCAATGAAAGAGCAGACAAAAGAAAGGAAGAAAAGTCTCACTTCTACTACTCTTTAAACATTTCGGTTGTGTAAAAAAAGCAGGCGAGTCAGCCGACCCAAAATATGAACGGGACCCATGCACCTGCACAACACCGTTCTTTGTCATGAGCCGCAGTTTCAGTTTAAACTTAGTAAAGGTAAACTTTAGCGATGATGTGTACAGTGTTAAATTTTACATTTAGCCGCCATTTGCGCTGAACCCACAGTGAATGCAAAGCATTGAGATTCAGACCATTAAATAGCTGATCCACCTAGTCTTTCAGTACTCTCTCTAAAAAACACAAGATTGATGTCTGCTGGCGGATCAACATTCACCACGATCGCTGTCATCGGCGCCATTGTCTGTTATTTTACAACATGTTTGCCTGTGAGATGTAAAATAATTGTTAGTTGCAGCCCTAAAAAGTACATACATTTGAGTGTGTAACAGAAGAGTACGCAAACTTTGGCACATACTCCTTCCTCATTAACTGAACTTTGTTGTTTAGTCACGTCCCCTTTCAATCATCTCCACACATCATCCACATTTCTTGCTATTCACAAGTCTTTCATGCAGAGAATCTCCCCAGGTCTTTGGATAATAATCATTCGTGTAGCGGCAGTAATGAATGAATAAAAGTACAAAAAAAAAAAGAAGAAGAAGAAAACTAACAGTCCAGCTTACAGAACTAAAATGCCCATCAGTGCTTCACACCCCAGTCCAGCAGGTGACAGTAGAGCACCTTTAATGCTGATCCACCACAAAACATCTACAGAAGAAGAGTCCAGTGGAGGAGCTCCAGACTTCTGTTCTGTGTTTACTTTATTATTAAAGTTTTTGCTTCTGAATGGGCGAGTTTGAACTACGAGTACAGTAATAAAGACAAAGAATAAATCTTTAGTAACTTAATATAGTTTAGCTTAATTTTTACTTGCTTAAAAAGGACTCAGGGTTATAATTCAGTCAGGAGAGCGTGAAATTTGCATCTTAATCCTTCTATCTTGCTTTTGTGCGATACCCTCTGAAAATATGAAATGATAAATAAGGAAACATAATTAAGAAAAGAAACAAATAAGGACAGAATCATACCTGTTTGTGTATGAAATATCAGCTGAAATAAAGTCCAGTGTTCCTGATCGCTTCTGTAGAGGAATTTACAGTTGAGCCCCAATATATACTGAATAAAGGCAAGCAGCTGAAGTGTCCGTCAGATAAACAGTCTGGCAGCAGAAGGTTCAATATAAAAGCTGGAGTGTGTTGTCGTGATTTCTTCAGCACTGAACCTCCACACGAGTTTTCCTTGCTCTGAGCTTTTACTCGGATAATGCCTCTGCTAACTGTGTGCTCAGCACTACTGCCATCTAGAGGACAATAACAGCAGCATCCACTAATCGCCACATCCCCTTTCATTAGAGAAATCATCATCTGCAGAGCACAAACAACCGATATACAACATAAAACTCTCTAATTGTGACTAAAACACAAAGTCACCGTCACACATTTAAATTTAATTACCCACATAAAAAATAGGAATAAATATTATATAGTGTTTTACTGTAGTAAAGTACATGAATGAATCTGTTACTGATACAAGCAGCGCTTAATTTGAACCGGATTCTGTTACGCGATCTTTCCCAGCAGTGCTTTGCTTCGTTTATTTATTATTATTATTTAAGAAACCGTATAATATTAGAATACAGTTAAAGTAACGCTTCTTTTACATAATAATCACATTAGATGAGCATAATGAGCAAAAACCTAAATTAAATGCAGCTTTTCTTTGTTTATGGGCGATTGTAAGTTCACGCTGGTGACGCCATCATGTGGTTTGTATTTGAATGGCGGAAGGCGGGAACGCGTGTTCAAAATAGAATCAGTGTTCCAAACCACAGAATGTTGACAAGAGGATGTCAAATGTTCAGGTGTATTTCCGGCCATTTCAGTAAGACATCTGAAGCACTTTAACCGCTAATTTTACCCACAATATTATTATATGTCGGACGCGAATCAATCAGTACTACATAATCGGGGGAAAAGTGTAAACAAACTACAAACATGGCGGACGCGCGAGGCCAACCGTCAAAAACTAGAGGCTTCGATAACATCGTTTGAATTACTATTAATTGACATCTAGCCGACTGGAAAATATTTAAATCACGTTTTCCGTGTTATGTTTTATCTGCAACAACAATGTGAACTAATATAAAGACGTGTTTGGACATTACTTTCTGCATGTATATTTATCTAAATACCTGAGGAGATTTCTCAGCATGAAAGACTCGTGAATGGCAGATTAACCTGCTGCTGCTTCTCCAGTATGGTAGGCAATTAAATGTGAAAGAAATGTGGATGATGTGTCGAGATGACTAGAACTTAGTATAAGAATAAGAATTGGGACACAGCAAATGAGTTCAGTATGGAGAAGATTGTACTCATTTCAAATTTATTTTCAAAAAGAGTAGACTGGCACTTTCATTTCTCTTCTTTTATCCCTGTATTTCTTCCAGTTCTTCTCTTTACTGAAGTGTTCCTACCTTGTTTTTTGTATCTGTATCACAACGAGCGATTATCTCTGCTTTCCTGGAGTGGACATCATGTGTCATAAGTAAACATCTTAAGTGTGGACATGCAACACAGAAAACACTTTAAATGTTAATATATTTTACTGATATGATGTAATAAAGCAGCAAAAAGTATTTAACATTATAAGAAAATTAGTTTTATAATAATGTAGACTAATACAAATAGTTTTTACAACAAAGTTTTAATAATACAAAATATCCACCATTTAATGATCTCTTACACCAGTATTTTTCCAATGTTCAGACATATATCCTCTTTCCACAATAGTAAATGTTTCACTAAATGTGTTATCCGGGCAGTTTCTCTCAATTTGAATCCTCTTATGGTGTTTTTAGTTTTTTCACTGACTGAATCTCTTCACATTATCGATGGGGATATTTCATGTGATTAATGAACGACTCACACCAGATAGAATATAAAATAATTAATAATTTCCCCTATCTGCACACAAAGCAACGAAACAATCACTCTGAAAGGACTCGTTATTCGGAGTCACATTAAAGATTTGTTCCAGAATAACCCATTAATACAGCAAGTTTGCATATCTGTATGTTAAGGTTACTCTCAGAGTAGGGCTGTGCAATTAATCGAAAATCCAATTTCGATTATGGCTTCTAACGATTATGAAAAACCATTAATCAAGATAAACGATTATTGCATTATATACCAATCATACCAAAAGCATGAAAGACCGCGTGCTTATGTGTGTGTGCAACACGCGCACACATAAGCACGCGGTCAGCATTCGGTCTCATTCGCACACTGAGACCTGCAGAGGAGCGCAGACATCTAAGTAATCTTAACGTGAGCGCTTTAATGGTCAAATAGGTGTCAAAACGCAGTGATTAGTGATTATTCATATTAACCCTCATTTGCGTAAGAAACAAACGAGTTGAGAATCAAAAGACACGTGAAAGAGAAACCATTAAAGTGACAGCGCGAAATGCTGGCACCTGTTTTATCATTAATCAAACGACGAGAAATGAAATTTCCGTTTAATGGAAAGAAGTTTTTTTTTTTTTTTTTTTACTTATTTCTGAACATAACAGTTTTGATATATCAAGTCTAATTACTATATGTCGAGGCAGTGGCGCAGTGGGTAGCACGTTCGCCTCACAGCAAGAAGGTCGCTGGTTCGAACCTCGGCTCAGTTGGCGTTTCTGTGTGGAGTTTGCATGTTCTCCCTGCCTTCGCGTGGGTTTCTCCCACAGTCCAAAGACATGTGGTACAGGAGAATTAGGTAGGCTAAATTGTCCGTAGTGTATGAGTGTGTGAATGTGTGTGTGGATGTTTCCCAGAGATGGGTTGCAGCTGGAAGGGTATCCGTTGCGTAAAAAAAACTTGCTGGATAAGTTGGCGGTTCATTCTGTTGTGGCGACCCCGTATTAATAAAAGGGACTAAGCCGACAAGAAAATGAATGAATGAATGAATGAATGTCTAATTACTGATTTGTTTTATCTTTGCTATGATGACAGTACATAACAGTTTACTAGATGTTGTTCAAAATACAAGCATTCAAATTAAAATGCAATTCAAAGGCTTAATTAGAGTAATTAGGCTAGTCATTGTATAACAGTAGTTTCTTCTGCAGACAATCAAAAAATATATAGCTTAAGTGGGCTAATAATATTGACCTTAAAATGAATTTCAAAATATTTAAACCTTCTTTTAATCAAGCTAAAATAAAGCAAATTAGACTTATAAGACAAATCCACGAATTAAGACGAATAACGCTCTAGAAGAAAAAAATATTAGAGGAAATACTGTTAAAATTCCTTGCTCTAACTTAACTTGGGAAATAGTTGTTTAAAAAAACTAAATTCTCAGGAGCGCTAATAATTTTGACTTCAACTGATAATCGTTTTGAATAATCGTGATTACAATCATGACCAAAATAATCGCGATTATGATTTTTTCCAAAATCGAACAGCCCTGTCTCAGACGTGACCCTCTTGTGTGTTTTTCAATGTTTCCGACTGATCGAATCTCGCTTGTTTCTCTCCGGTGTGAGTCCTCTCATGTCTTTTCTGGCTTTTTAACCAATTGAATCTTTTGTCGCAGTGTGAACACTTGTACGGTTGCTTTCCAGTGTGAATGCTCTCATGTGATTTCATTTGTGATAACTGACTGAATCTCATGTCGCAGAGTGAACACCTGTATGGTTTCTCTCCAGTGTGAATGCTCTCGTGTGTTCTCAGGCTTAATAAATGACAGAATCTTTCATTGCAGTGTGAACACTTGTACGGTTTCTCTCCGGTGTGAGTCCTCTCATGTATTTTCCGGCTTCCTAACTGATTGAATCTTTTGTCGCAGTGTGAACACTTGTACGGTTTCTCTCCAGTGTGAATCCTCTCATGTGTTTTCTGATGCGAGATCTGACTGAATCTCTTGTCGCAGTGTGAACACTTGTACGGTTTCTCTCCAGTGTGAATCATCTGGTGTTTTTGTAAGTTTGCAGCTGTAATAAAGGTCTTCTCACACTCAGAGCACACATACTCTCTCACACCGGTGTGGATCTTCTGATGATTTCTTAAATTTACTTCATTTGCAAAACTCTTTCCACACACAGAGCATGAAGGCTTCTCAGTTGAATGAACTCTAAGGTGATCATTCAGCTCTGAAGCCCTAAGAAATGTTTTGCTGCACTGATCACACTTGTGTGTTTTCTCTCCAGTGTGGATCAACATGTGTCTACTAAGGGCTGATGAGTCTCTGAAACTCTTCCCACACTGAGAACATGTGACTGGTTTCTCTCCGGTGTGGATCCGCATGTGGATCGTGAGACTCTTTTTGTCTGCCAGACTCTTTCCACACTGAGTGCAGGTGACACGTTTTTTGTCTTTTCTCTTCAGTGTTTTTGTTTTTCCTCTCATTTTAACATGCTGTGTCTCCTCCATCAGGCCTGAAATAAATATGAAAAGACAGCATTTTATAGAAGTGATATAAACAAATAATAGTAGACAACAACTATAAAATCACGATTATTTCAGTCTTCAGCGAGGTACACCGATCTTCCAGTCACCTTCTTTATATAAATATTTAATATTTGCCCAAACTATTTTCCTTCATTCATTCAATATCAACAACTGCTGTAATACCAGTGTTGGGCATTAGCGTTGCTACAAGTAGTGACGCTACTAGCTTAACTACATTTCTCAGTAGCGTGGCGGTAGCGTTGCTATTTTCTAAATCAAACAGCTTTTCAGTAGCGAAGCTATTTTATTAGTCAAGTAGCGCAGTAGCGTCCACAAAGCTACATTTACCAATCGCGGATCAATAAGTGACGGCAGCGACATTCACAGAGCTGTGAGGACGGTGTCTAGCCGAAGAAAGTAAATCCATATGATGGCGAGAATCATGATTTCTTCTTCTTCCTGTTTTATGGTGTTCACCAACAAAGTTTTTGGTGCGTTACTGCCACCTCTGGTCGGTGAAGTTGCAAACCAAATTAGGCTAGCACGAGAAATTACCTTGATGGAAAGATGACTGAGAGAGAGGAGTTATTTCTGAACTGAAGTAGGATTTTTCGTGAGCATACCTTGAGAAGTACATGTTAAGATGCAATAACTTAATTTCTGATGCTGTGCTCGAAAAATACTTTAGTAATTTATAGGGATGTAACGGTATCAGAATTTCACGGTACGGTAATACCTCGGTATGAATGTCACGGTACGGTATTTATTGAATCATTTACAGGAAAAAACAAAACTTATGAAAATACTCCAAAAAAGTGCCAAAAGTGTCAATGACATACAAATTAGCCATCTATCTGTAAGCTTTGAAACAGGAACTTTAATTTTAATAACAAAAAAATATTAAACCATGTAAAAAAATTAAGTTTCAATTTAGTATTGTTGAAAACTCATCACATTCAACATTTAATCACTCACTCACTTAGATAGAGATGGGTTTAAAGGAAAATTATCATACAACTATAATCTGGTAAAAGCTGGTGTCTCTGGGTATTTACAATGTCCCCTGCAACAGAAAAAACCCTCTCATTTGGGACTGAGGTTTCTGGGACAGAGAGATATGACTTGGCCCAGGTTGACAGCAGTGGGTAACGTTGTGCATTGTCTTTCCCCCACTTGAGAGGACAAACCATGAGTGAGATAGAGGTCTCATGTCTGCATCAATCTGAACAGTGTGCTGTGTTTCTGCAGTCCCCATGACTGATTATTAGTCGTATTCCCCAACTTGCAGGCACGTGCACACACAGGGCTCAACCTGTGCAGTGCACATGCCCTTTTTAGTCTTGGATAGAAAGTTCCCTTCCAAAATGATCAAAAGTGCCCCCGCGACGCGACATACCCTCCGTCCCGCTTTACAGTACGCGCGAGACAACACAGCTGATCAGAACGCGCGCGACAACACAGCTGATCAGAACGCGCGCGACAACACAGCTGATCAGAACGCGCGCGACAACACAGCTGATCAGAACGCGCGCGACAACACAGCTGATAAGAACTCGCGCGACAACACAGCTGATAAGAACTCGCGCGACAACACCGCTATTCAGTACGCGCGCGACAACACAGCTGATCAGAACGCGCGCGACAACACAGCTGATCAGAACTCGCGCGACAACACAGCTGATAAGAACTCGCGCGACAACACCGCTATTCAGTACGTGCGCGACAACACAGCTGATAAGAACTCGCGCGACAACACAGCTGATAAGAACTCGCGCGACAACACAGCTGATAAGAACTCGCGCGACAACACAGCTGATAAGAACTCGCGCGACAACACAGCTGATAAGAACTCGCGCGACAACACAGCTGATAAGAACTCGCGCGACAACACAGCTGATAAGAACTCGCGCGACAACACAGCTGATAAGAACTCGCGCGACAACACCGCTATTCAGTACGCGCCTCGGCGACAACACCCGCTTTAGAGTTTTCCAGCTCTTTTTCATCCCTGCTTCTAGCAGCACACTCCATTTCCGCATTACTGGAACCGTAGCGAAAACAGACCGCAAGGGATTATGCCCAAGCCTGGGCTGATGGGAATTGTAGTTTTCGCTACCTCCCGTTCGCTTCATTTGCCTGAGCAAATTTTCTCAGAAGATCTATAGTTTTACAGAGTCATGCGACTACGGTAATATCGAAAAAAATTAATATTGCGGTATGACGGTATTTACAATACCGTTACATCCCTAGTAATTTACTGTAAGCACTGCTATAAATGACTGTATTATGTAGTGTCATTTATTAATGAAGAGTTGTAAATATATGTACAATATGCACTATGCTTATGTCAAAATATTTCTCTTTACTATAAATGACTATGGTATTTTAAATGTGTATCACCTGCTTTTTTTGGAGTTTTTGTTTTAGCTGTTATATACTAGCTATAATGTGTTACCGTTTAGTACAGCATATTATTTACAGTAAATAACTGAACTGAATTATGCCTCAAATGTTTTATTGATCGCTGAGATACGGTTGACTTGGATTTAAGTTGCTTCGATATAAAAATTGCAAAAATAGCTTTGATGTAGCTAAGCTACTTTTGCCAAGTAGCTTTTAGCTTAGCTTGCTACATTTCCCAGGGGGTAGCTTTAGTGTAGTTAAGCTACATTTTAAGTAGAGTAGCTAATAGCTTAGCTCACAACATTTTTCAAGTAGCTTGCCCAACACTGCTGTAACACATTGAGGCCCTAACCACTGTTCTTATGATGTTTTTCTACAGGAGGAAAATGTGAATTACTTCCAAACACTTCAACTATAGTCTGTGTTAGTAAATGCAAGACTATTGATGAAATCCAGGCAGAACACTGTAGGACAACATTTCAGATGACTGTTCTAGAGTCTACAGCTAATCAATCTGTCAGATTCTGGAGTGCATCACAGCTCTAAGAGGAAAGCGGAGAAGGCAGAGAAATCTGTGCGACCCTACTCATCCGAGATTAAGGATGCAACGATTATAGATTTTGGTTGTACAATTATAGTCTGAGAAATAATCACGATTATCACTATTATGCGTTCATTAATTTCAAAACACTACTAGTTTAGAAAATCAGATGAAAACTCCTTATATTTTGCAGTGTTGTTTATTGCTGCTCAGTAACCACTTCATACAGCACATAATAACATTAAAAACAAACTAAAGTCAATTTCTCTCTGTGTGCTTTAAATTAAAAGAAAAATTAAACAAAAGTAATAATTTTACACTGAAAATAAATGACATAAATAAATAAAAGCATGAATAAAAAAACTAGCATTTGTCTAATGCAGGGCTTGAAATTAACTTTTTTACTTGGTAGCACCGGTACTCCCGAGTGTCAACAAGGAGCAGCACCAAAAAATGAATGAGCACCACTGCAAATTAAGTATTAAGGGATTTGTTGTTTTAAAAACAACATGAATCAGGACTAACAAAAATCAGAAACAGCTATTTAACTAATGCTGTGATGACTTATTGATGTTTGTGCAATAATTCCAAAATTAATGTCTAATAATTATAAAATATATTATTGATGATGATGATAATAGTAACAATGAATTGCATTTCTCATGATGCTGCCATGAAAGTGTTATCTGCTATCAAAAGTACTGTTACATTATGACAAATAAATCTGCGGTTTGCATCAAACTAAAATGAAGAACTGCAGTAAGAAATATAGATTTAGCACTATTGTTTTTATATGCATGTCAATTTAATAAATAATATTTCTGCTACAAAACAAACGTAAGATTATAATCATTTAATTCAATGCTGAAAGCTGCAAAGCAGTCATCAGTAACTAAATAGAAACATCAATGAAAGAGCAGACAAAAGAAAGGAAGAAAAGTCTCACTTCTACTACTCTTTAAACATTTCGGTTGTGGAATAAAGCAGGCGAGTCAGCCGACCCGAAATATGAGCGGGACCCATGCACCTGCACAACACCGTTCTTTGTCATGAGCCGCAGTTTCAGTTTAAACTTAGTAAAGGTAAACTTCTTTAGCGATGATGTGTACAGTGTTAAATTTTACATTTAGCCGCCATTTGCGCTGAACCCACAGTGAATGCAACGCATTGAGATTCAGACCATTAAACAGCTGATCCACCGAGTCTTTCAGCACTCTCTCTGAAAAAACTCGATTGCTGGCGGATCAACATTCACCACGATCGCTCTCATCGGCGCCAAATATTTGTAACTTTACAATGTGTTTGGTTGCGAGACGTAGTTTGGACAAAGTTGTCTGCGATTCTTCCTTTAGTAAAGTCATGCAGTGTGAAATCCCCTGTCGTTATTCCATCTTGCAGTTTAAATAAAGCAGCGACAAAACGCTAGCCCAGATAATCATGCAGAGTGAAAACATCTGTGACACGACTACTTTGACAATCATGTAGTCAAATCAAATCACTTTTAGTCACATCATCAGCAGCACGTGTGCTATGATGAGTGAAAAGCTTAGTCTGTTTTTTTTAAAGCTCTGTGCTTAAGATTATTTTTATTTAGCTTGTTTTAAGCAAACAATCACTTAATTTTTAGTTTTTTTTTTTTTTAGAAAACAAGACATAATTTCTATTGCTGTTTCACGTGTCTAGTACAGAGGTCTCAAACTGCCGGCTTGCAGGCCATTTGCTCATATGTCAGGAGCTTTGACTGCATTAACTCAGGGGAAGAATGTCTGAGTGCATCAGGTTTTACACTTAATTTGTTGTGTTTGAATGTTAAAGCGGCCGTCAAATGAATTGTCAGTCACTGATATGCCCCTGCCAATTTGAGTTTGAGACCCCTGGTCTATTATGTATCTTGATTTTAGATATTTTTTTGAAAACAGGTCAAAACTACTAAGTAAGTTATTATTATCATTACATTACAGCTCAGGGATGTTCAAGGACAACATGTTTGTGCACTTTCTAAAGATTTTAGCTCTGTTTTTAAATAAAGGGTTGGAAATTAATGATTTAAAAAAAATCTGTTTCATTAAATAATCAAAAAATAATCCACAGATTAATCAATTATTAAAATAATCATTAGTTGCAGCCCTAAAAAGTACATTTGAGTGTGTAACAGAAGAGTACGCAAACTTTGGCACATACTCCTTCCTCATTAACTGAACGTTATGTTGTTTAGTCACGTCCACTGTAGCGTCCTGGTTAAAAGATGACTAAGTCTTCCACTGATGTTCACGATTCATTTATTGGTCACACTTCATAGAATTTGTTCGCATTATTCAATCATGAATCACCGTAAGAACTAGAGAGAAAATAAACAAACAACAAACACAAATAAATCCCGAAAATTAACACTAAGCCAACATCAACAATTAAACAGTAAACAAATAAACCAAATTACCTTATTTTTCCCTCAAACCAGGAGCTATAACTCATGAAGGAGGAATCCGTGAAGCAACCGTATACCTGTACCCCTTTTACCGTGTTTCACCTAGCGTTCCGTACATTGTTTTCATTATACATCCGGTAAGCTCCGCAATTTTGACGTCATAATTAAAGTCCCCAAACAACGTAATTCATTCAACAATCAACCAGTATAAAAAATACAACAAAACATTAAAAATAAATAAATAAATAAATAAATTCAAAATCACAAACAAAGTAAAACATTATTTCAAGATTCTTTACATCCACTTTCAATCATCTCCACACATCATCCACATTTCTTCCATATTTAATTCTTTCAAGCTTTTAAGTCTTTCAAGCAGAGAATCTCCTCAGGTCTTCGCATAATAATAATTCGTGTAGCGGCAGTAATTGAGCAAATGAATGCTGGAAAATAGAAAAATACAAAAAGAAAAGGAGAAAACTAACAGTCCAGCTTACAGAACTAAAATGCCCATCAGTGCTTCACACCCCAGTCCAGCAGGTGACAGTAGAGCACCTTTAATGCTGATCCACCACAAAACATATACAGAAGAAGAGTCCAGTGGAGGAGCTCCAGACTTCTTTTGTTTACTTTATGATTAAAGTTTTTGCAGTTTCCGTGTCTAAATGGGCGAGATTGAGCCACGAGTCCAGTAATAAAGTCAAAGAATAAATCCTTAGTAACTCAATATAGTTTAGCTTCATTTTTACGTATAAAGGACTCAGGGTTAAAATTCAGTCAGGAAAGCGTAAAATTTGCATCTTAATCCTTTTATCTTGCTTTTGCACGATACCCTCTGAAAATATGAACTGATAAATAAGGACAGAAACATAAATAAGGACAGAATCATACCTGTTTGTGTATGAAATATCAGCTGAAATAACAAAGTCCAGTGTTCCTGATCGCTTCTGTAGAGGAATTTACAGTTGAGCCCCAATATATACTGAATAAAGGCAAGCAGCTGAAGTGTCCGTCAGATAAACAGTCTGGCAGCAGAAGGTTCAATATAAAAGCTGGAGTGTGTTGTCGTGATTTCTTCAGCACTGAACCTCCACACGAGTTTTCCTTGCTCTGAGCTTTTACTCGGATAATGCCTCTGCTAACTGTGTGCTCAGCACTACTGCCATCTAGAGGACAATAACAGCAGCATCCACTAATCGCCACATCCCCTTTCATTAGAGAGAAAACATCATCTGCAGAGCACAAACAACCGAAATACAACATAAAACTCTCTAATTGTGACTAAAAGACAAAGTCGCCTTCACACATTTAAATATAAGTGCCCACATAAAAATAGAAATAAATACTATATAGTGTTTTACTGTAGTAAAGTACATGAATGAATCTGTTACTGATACAAGCAGCGCTTAATTTGAGCTGGATATTGTGTCTTTCCCAGCAGTACTTTGCTTTATTTATTCATTTATTTATTCATTTTTTTAAGAAACTGTACAACTTAGTACAACTAAGAATACAACTTAGAACACAGTAAAAGTTCTTTTAGATACACATAAAGAGCAAAACCAACATAAAATGCAGCTTTGCTTTGTTTACTTTACTTATTTATTTTTTTTATTCCTAGGTTCTGCTGGCTGCGATCTCCGAATTTTCCTTGCCAATCTTAAGCCATCATAGGTTGTTTTGGTTCAATTTGGTATTTCCCCAGCCGTGCAGAGCCCGGGGGACCAGCAGACTAGCTCCAGCTTGGCCTCCGCTGGTCCCTTTGCTTTGTTTATGGGCGATTGTAAGTTCTCGCTGGTGACGCCATCATGTGGTTTGTATTTGAATGGCGGAAGGCGGGAACGCGTGTTCGAAATGGAATCAGTGTTCCAAACCGCAGAATGTTGATAAGAGGATGTCAAAGGTTCTGGTGTATTTCCGGCTATTTCCGTCAGACATATTAAGTATTTTAACCGCTTATTTTTCCTATTATATGTTGGAAGCGAATCAATCAGTACTACATAATCGGGGGAAAAGTGTAAACAAACTACAAACATGGCGGACGCGCGAGGCCAACCGTCAAAAAGTAGAGGCTTCGGTAACATTGTTTGAATGACTATTAATTAACATCTAGCCGACTGGAAAATATTTAAATCACGTTTTCCGTGTTATATTTCATCTGCAACAACAATGTGAACTAATATAAAGGTGTTTGGACATTACCTTCTGAATGTATAATTATCAAAATACCTGAGGAGATTTCTCACCATGAAAGACTCGTGAATGGCAGATTAACTAGTACAAATAATTTTTACAGTAAAGTTTTAATAATACAAGATATTCACCAGACAATGATCTCCTACACCAGTATTTATCATTGTTCAGATATAAACACCCTTTCCACAAATGTAAATGTTTCGCTAAATGTGTTATCCCTGCAGTTTCTCTCTGTTTGAATCTTTTTATGGTGTTTTTAGTTCTTTCACTGACTGAATCTCTTCACACTATCGATGGAAAGTTCAAATCATTTGATAAACTCTGACCATTTTTGTCTTGATCTCTGAGGTCTCAGTTTATCCTTCTACTTTCAAGTCCTTGGGTAGTTAACTGAATATTTTTGTCACAAGTCCAAAGGCATGCGCTACGGGTGAATTGGGTAAGCTAAAATTGTCCATAGTGTATGTGTGTGTAAATGAATGTATGGGTGTTCCCCAGTGATGGGTTGTAGCTGGAAGGGCATCCACTGCGTAAAACATATGCTGGAAAAGGCGATTTATTCCGCTGTGGCAACCTCTGATTAATAAAACTACGAAAAGAAAATTAATGAATGCATAACAGATGTCTAATAGATGTAGAAACATAGTCGTCTTGGCTAAAACAAGGCTACATTTGGGCTGTCAGTAAAATTCTGATAGACGTCCAAAACTAGACTAGTCATCAAATAAACAGAAATGACTGACTACAAATACAAAGTCTGTCTAATCGGTCTTTTTGGAGACTAGTCTAGTTTTGAGCTATTCTTAGATGTCTACTAGATTTTCACTAACAGCCCAGGTTTAGCCTTGTTTTAGCCAAGCTGTCTACGTTTAGATGTCTATTAAATGTCTATTAAACACAAAACTGTTTGCTGGATAATGATCGAAAACCCAGGAATTCAGTCCAAGTCGGCAACAAAAAAAAACACAGTAACACTGAAAATAAATGCTCAGAGATGGCTGCAAGGCAAAACAAACCTTTACACTGAATAGTCGAACCAGCGTGTATTTATATGGGACATGAAGTTGGGGCTAATCCAAAACTCAGGCGAGGAGGAC
Organism: Danio rerio; assembly: GCF_052040795.2. Taxonomy (NCBI): domain Eukaryota; kingdom Metazoa; phylum Chordata; class Actinopteri; order Cypriniformes; family Danionidae; genus Danio; species Danio rerio. The sequence goes on from NC_141023.1 coordinate 6,389,000, forward strand.
CTCTGCTGGTGAGGGAGGGGAGTCTTTGGGACCTAACCGGTGACAGGTTTACCCAGGAGGGTTCCTCTGGATTATAGCCCTCCCAGTCTATTATGACCCATGTCCAATGAGTGGTACAGTACAGAACGATACGGGTCACCTTTATCAGGCTTGCGTTTCCACTGCCAGAAGGGTACCTATAGGCGTGGTGTATAAAAGTTACAGTCGACGTCATTCTCACTCGAGGAAAAGTCAAAGTAAGGCTGTACTGGTCATTCACATATCATATGAGATGCACTTCTCACAAAACAGATGCTTCATACACTTAAATACTTGTGTATAAATGCTCATTACATTACATGAACCGTTCATGCTTTAGACGGGCTCATAAAACAATAGGACACAGCACATTTTGTTTTTCTTGGCTTGTGGCTGTTCATCAAGACGACGACATTGTCTGTTTGAGCTTGCGTCGACCATGGCTTGTTATTATATGTATATATTATTATGATGTAATGTCTCTGCTTTTAAAATGGCTGTTCCTTCTGCTTGTGTATGCGCTGGTGACGTGTCTCTGTAAACCAATAGCGTTCAGCTGTGTGTCTAGCTCTGCTTTTTGGTACCCTTTTGTACCTTTCAAAAAGGTACCCAAAAAGTGGTACGGTTCGGTTTTTGGTACCCTTTAACAGTGGAAACGGCCATAAAAATGTACCAAACCATACCACTCAGTGGAACTACAACTACAGTAAATCAATGGTAGATTTCTGCTGTGTTTTTAGCACCATTTCATTTAGAAATTTCTTACATTTCCCCCAAATGCTTCTGTGGACTGCCATTGTAGAATATTTTAATTGATCTATATTAATGAATTATCCTAAACTTTAAGAACAAAACATTCTCTAATATCTTTTAAATGTGTATTGACAGGGTTTAACACATTTGGGTGCTATGAATACTGAAAGAGTTGAGCTCTTTCAGACGAAAATATTGATTTAACCATTGCCTACATCCCATCCTGATATCAAGTTACATGTAAAGACAAACAACTCAAAAACCAGAGGACTTGAAAAGATGAATTAATACATTTTTCCGGCTCAAAATGCATAGAGGATAGATCGACAGATATTTCAAGTGATTAATGAACGACTCAAACCTGATAGAATATAAAATAATTAATCAATTCCACTATCTGCATATACAGCAATGAAGGAATCTCTGTGAAAGGACTCGTTATTGCAGAGTAACATTAAAGATTTGTTCCAGAACAACCCATCAATACTGCAAGTTTGCATATCTGTATGTTAAGGTTACTCTCAGACGTGACACTCTTGTGTGTTTTTCAATGTTTCTGACTGACTGAATCTTACTTGTTTCTCTCCAGTGTGAATCCTCTCATGTGTTTTCAGGCTTCTTAACTGACTGAATTTGTTGTCGCAGTGTGAACAGCTGTACGGTTTCTCTCCAGTGTGAATCCTCTCATGTCTTTTCTGGCCTCCTAACCGATTGAATCTCATGTCGCAGTGTGAACACTTGTACGGTTTCTCTCCAGTGTGAATCCTCTCATGCAATTTCATTTGTGATGACTGTCTGAATCTCTTGTCGCAGTGTGAACACATGTACGGTTTCTCTCCAGTGTGAATGCTCTCGTGTGTTTTCAGGCTTATTAAATGACTGAATCTTTCATTGCAGAGTGAACACTTGTACGGTTTCTCTCCAGTGTGAGTCCTCTCATGTGTTTTCTGGCTTCCTAATTGATTGAATCTTTTGTTACAGAGTGAACACTTGTAAGGTTTCTCTCCAGTGTGTATCCTCTCGTGCGTTTTCTGGCCTCCTAACTGACTGAATCTCTTGCCGCAATATAAACACATGTATGGTTTCTCTCCAGTGTGAATCAACTGGTGTTTTTTTAAGTCTGCAGCTGTAATAAAGGTCTTCTCACACTCAGAGCACACATACTCTCTCACACCGGTGTGGATCTTCTGATGTTTTCTTAAATTTACTTCATTTGCAAAACTCTTTCCACACACAGAGCATGAAGGCTTCTCAGTTGCATGAACTCTAAGGTGATCATTCAGGCCTGAAGCCAACAGAAATGATTTTCCGCATTGATCACACTTGTGTGTTTTCTCTCCAGTGTGGATCAACATGTGTCTATTAAGGTTTGATGAGTCTCTGAAACTCTTCCCACACTGAGAGCATGTGAATGGTTTCTCTCCGGTGTGAATCCTCATGTGGCTCTTGAGATTCTTTTTGTTTGCCAGACTCTTCCCACACTGAGTGCAGGTGACCCATTTTTTGTCTTTTCTCTTCAGTGAGTGAGTTCTTCCTCTCATTTTGACATGGCCCGTCTCCTCAATCAGGCCTGAAATAAAAGTGAAGACAGCATTTTATAGAAGTGATGTAAAAAATGATAGACAACTATAAAATCCTGATCATTTCAGTCTTCAGCAAGGTACACCGATCTTCCAGTCACCTTCTTTATATAAATATTTAATATTTGCCCAAACTATTTTCCTTCATTCATTTCATTTCAACACTGCTGTAACACATTGAGCCACTAAACACTGTTCTTATGATGTTTTTCTACAGGAGGAAAATGTGAATTACTTCCAAACACTTCAACTATAGTCTGTGTTAGTAAATGCAAGACTATTGATGAAATCCAGGCAGAACACTGTAGGACAACATTTCAGATGACTGTTCTAGAGTCTACAGCTAATCAATCTGTCAGATTCTGGAGTGCATCACAGCTCTAAGAGGAAAGCGGAGAAGGCAGAGAAATCTGTGTGACCCTAGTCATCCAAAATTAAGGATGCAACGATTATAGATTTTGATTGTACAATTATAGTCTGAGGAATAATCACGGTTATCACGATTTTTATGCGTTCACTAATTTCAAAACACTACTAGTTTAGAAAATCGGATAAAAACTACTTATATTTACAGTGTTTTTAATAGGGTATATGCCGAGCTAGTGTTGTTCCATACTGATAAACCTCCGGTGACCTGTTATTGTAAATTTCTTTCCATTTTATATGGTTCATTTTACAGCATAGATGTTGTAATGTCATTAAAATACATTCAGTTAAAGAAACTTTGGCATTCGCTTAGTTGTTCAAGCGCAAAACGGGACAAAAGGCCGTTTACTCGCACGCGCCCGTCAGAATCGACAGGCTAGCGCAGAAGCTCCATTGAATATAATGGGGTAAAATAAACGCTCATATTATAAAGACATGACAGGGGAAATGTAATTGAATGCAGTGCTTCTTGTACAATCAGAGACCCACTTTATATCAGATATCACTCAGCCAGTGGAGGTTGCTGATTTTTAAAGAAAAGTGACCTTAAAGGGGTGGTCCACAATGTAATTTTAAGGCTTGGTTGTGTTTATAAGATGCAAAACAATGTGTGCTCGTGTTTCACTTGAAGGGAATCGTGTTATTTTTTCATATATCTCACTTTGATTGTACACAGCTACTCAGCTAACATGAAAACGACTGTCATATTACCTAGTTCCTCTGA